>NW_019479640.1:0-948 GCF_002814215.2 Seriola lalandi dorsalis | reverse complement strand
ATAAACTGTAAAGTCAGAAACAAATCAGGTCATTTGAAGCTGATTGACGGAATATTATTTATAAGTGGGACAGTAAAATCTGACATATTGTCCCCTTAAACAGCAGACTGGTGTGTGTTTGTCTTGGCGTGTTGAAGCGCTCCCATCTGCTGCCCCGGCGAGGTTAAAACAAAATGCTAAGAACATTATATAACATCACTGCAGCGCCACACATCTGCACACAGATCTGCTTCCTAATGCAGGCTGCGCTGCCAGCATCGCTCCTCAAACTCTCAGACATTACACTGGGGAGTTTGCATCTTGCTCCGGCGACCCGGCGGCGCATGGGGAATGTAAAGGAAAACACGTTAGTCTAGTTAGATGTGACAGACTCAAACGGCTGCGGCGTCTTTGATGAGGAGGAGTCAGGCGGTGTGTGTACGCCGCTTCCTGGTGTTAATATAGGTTAATACGACACAGAAACATAAAGGTATACAGCCGAGAATTTACATGACAGCAAGAAAGCAGGGAAACGCTGACGCACTTGTCCAAACGTGGCCCGACAAGAGGAGCAGAGCTGACAGGAGCATGCACACACACTTATATACACACTTAGATATATATATATATAAATATATACGCACACACACATTGAGAGCAAAGCTGAGCGAGATTCTGTGTTGGTGTAACTGTCTGTTCCTGCAACAACACTTTCATTTCAGCTCTGACCCAAATAGACCCACATGGCTGGCACTGTGTGTGTGTGTGTGTGTGTGTGTGTCACGAGGTTTCACTCTATTAGTGAGGTCTCACAGTTTGAGGAGATGTTTTATTTTTAGGGTCTGAGGTTAGAAGCAAGGCTTGTTTAAGATCAAGGTGAGGTGTTGAGGAATAAAACACACTTGCAGAAGTAAATAGAGGGTCAAAAACGTATGTGTGTCTGCATGTATGTATGTGTGTGTGTGTGTG
>NW_019479639.1:0-949 GCF_002814215.2 Seriola lalandi dorsalis | reverse complement strand
TTTTTTTTATCTTCATTATACTTCATTAGCCTAGAATACCTTTAGTCGAACATGTTATGAAGACTTGTAAGAACAGTAACCCTTATACTGTATGAATAATGGTTCCACACCTTTTTGGTTTGCGACCCTATAAAACACTGTTATGTTGCATCCCCCTCTTCACAGGTTGCATATGTTTATAGATTTTATACAGCCAGGTCCAGTGGTGGAAAGTACATCTACCAAAGTACATGAATTTGTTAAAAATATTTCTACAGTGTGGTGTAGTTACTTCCATATCAGTTAAAGTACCATATCTGAATACTTCTTCACCACTGATCAGGTTAACCCGTGAGATTTACTCATCATCAAATCTTCAGATTCTTAACCACAGGACAAGTAATTTTTTCAATGACAAAAAGTGCTGAATTATTCACATATCTTTATTAGTTCTGCTGAATTTTAACAAAGGGGTGGTTTTAATCAAGCCAGAACAGTACTAGTAACATAAATGCAAACAATAAAATTGAAACATGTATAAAATCGGTAGCATTTTGTTCTCTCAACAATGCATTACTGTAACTACATTTATCACCTACATCAAAAGGAACATCATTTTTGGACAGGGTTGCTATGATTGCACCATTATGGTAGGCCAATAGGCTATCTACACAGTTAAAAAAAAACACATAAAGGAAAGCTCAAATGGCACATATTTTCTCTGTCAGTTCACCATAATATAATAACAGTAATAAAGATGATAATACTATGTAATACCTTAGAGATAAGTTAATATTCTTGAGCAACATCTTTGTATGCTGGCATAAACAACACATATAAAAGCCATGATATTCACATCTGAATCTACTGTACATCATAACTTGTGTGTAGGACACTACATAGTGCAGTTAGCCTGAATGCTCCCTTTAAAGATGCAGACTCCCCACTTTTATGATTTTTTTTTTTTTTT
>NW_019479638.1:0-949 GCF_002814215.2 Seriola lalandi dorsalis | reverse complement strand
ATAGTAGGTGAGTTTGTTTTTTGTTTGCCTTTACAAAATCAGCACTACCAGTGCTGCGAATTTTTGTGTGAAGCACCCTTGTGGATTTGCTTCCTTCTCTCCTCTGCACCCTCAGGCCTGTCCATGAGCTGTTTAAACTGAACAGCATCACCCTCATCCCTGGTGGACCTCTGCCTCGCACAAAGCTTTGCTGCTAATAATGTTACACTGAAAACACTCCAAACTGTGAAAATGAGAATTAATTTCCTTCTGCTCGTCGCACCCCCTTGATCCATATACCTCGAGAACAGGCTCAGTAAGGAAAGTTACACCTAGCTGCGATCACCCTCCGTGATGAGAGCGTCTGCTAAATCCAGAAACTCCCATCAAGGATAATCTTCCATTGACAACTGAAGCACAATGTCTCTCAATCAATCCTGGTCACATTTTCCAGGTCAGTAGCCGAGGGCATCGGCGCATCTTCCCATCGTAGTATCTGGTTTACCACCTCCTCCTCCCATTCCACGGACAAGCTCCAGAGTGTTGACCTCCCTACTAAGCAGATAATTGGATGTCAGCTGCCCTCCATAAAATAGCTGCATGACACGGGGGTGAAGAATAAGTTCAGGATGATATACAGCCAACGCAGCAATCTCCGGCAGCCATTCATTTCCAAAACTTTTCTTCTTACAGATGACACCAGTGCATTTTGATGAAGACCACTTGTCACCTCAACAGCTTCTTCCCAGAGCTGTCACCGCACTCCTGAGACCAATCCGCAGCCCACAATCTCCTGTCTCAGGAGACACAGCCTGCAACCTTGCCACTGCTGGCTGTTTATTTATTACTCAGCAGATTGATTCACGATCTTTCCTGAACTCAGCGCATTTCTAATATGGTGAAGAAAATGGAAAGAGGCATAAGAATTAGCACTGTTCTTCATATGTCCCACATTATGAAAACAATAATG
>NW_019479637.1:0-949 GCF_002814215.2 Seriola lalandi dorsalis | reverse complement strand
GGAATAATGCCACTCTTTGATATATTGTAATACAACTTTCTAAACAGATTTTTCTGCTGTCTTAAACTGACCCATTTGGCCTTTGCGCTCGCTGCACAGAAATCTGAGTAGATTACATGTGGAAGTGACATGGAGAATATTCCATCCATCTTGTGAGGGACCAGGGGGAGCTATTATCATACTCATAACACCAATCAAATCCATAAACAACAGACATCAATGAAGGAGCTGCTCATGTTCGAACCATCTATCTGAAACACAACGTTAAAAAAAAAACACCATTTCTGTCACATAATATTCCCATAGGGAAACGAAAAAACCGTACATCACTCTCTTGGGAAACTGAATAGATGATGTAGTAAATTTTGAGCGAAAAAGATGCACTTATCTTTAACCTTATTTCACCTTTTGAATACTCTGGAAAATACAGAGGCCCAGCCAAGCAGTCACATGGGCTCAGTTGGTGAAAGAAACTCAAAACCGACACCTTGTGCGTCCAAGAACATGTGATGCGAGACACACAAACACACTCTGGCAGAGGAAGACCACAGATACATCTTCACACATTACGCATGTTGAAAGCCACATAAATATGTATTTTATGAGATCTCCCAAACATGTGATAACACAGGCAAGCATGTCTGTGGTGAATGCAGCACAGAGGAGATTCACCTTGAATTATAACTTCAAAATACTTAAGACAAATGATGGAATATACAAATAAAACTTACTCTAAGAACTTAAAAACACCACCTGATGATCCCCATCCATGTTGAAATCTGCATTGGCTCTACTGCTTGAGCTCCACTGTAGGAGCTTGGCTTGTTACATAACGGGTGCAGGTGCACTGTTGACAGGATCTAATATGAACACTGGTCTCCACGTCCTCCCCTGCCTCCAGAGATCTGCTCTGCCCGCATGGGGCCAGACTGTCTCCATGGTCCCTCAC
>NW_019479636.1:0-949 GCF_002814215.2 Seriola lalandi dorsalis | reverse complement strand
ACACACACACACACACGAACTGGCCCTGCACCACCTGTCATGCACCATTACTCTGCGCAGCAAGAATAAGAAAAGTAGTACATGTAGTGCAAGATTGGAGGCATATGAGAAATTGACAACTCGATGTGCATTTGCATTGGCACACTTGTACCAATCACCCTCCCACCAACCCACCATCCCACACCAGTTTGTTAGTACACCAATTGCCAATTGAACCCTGTTTCAGCAGCTTATTATCGCTGTTGTTTGAATACACTCAGAGGCTCAACAGGAGGGATGTAGTTAAAAACAGAAAGAAGAAGATTTCTGTCTTCTGAAAAACAGAAGACATCTGCCTCATGAGAGAGAATAAGAATTAGCGAGATGTTAAAATGAAGCAGGGGTTTTTTTTGTCTTGTTTTTTTGTGCTGTTACAAAAGTGTGCTCAATGGCTTTTGGCACTGCTACAAAGATGGAAAAACTTGTAAACTAGGCCATGGCAGTCATGAGAAAAGGCAACAAAACAGTAAAGTATTACCCAAAACAAGAATTGCACAGTGCATTGTAAAAAATAAAATAAAAAACAGCAGCACAACCCTGCAAAGCACAGCAATATGAGCCCATATTATCTTCAGAGCTCTTCTACATGTTGTTGCTGCAAAAAACAAATAAGATTAAAAGTCCAACTTGAGCCTTGTCCTCTCCAGCCCCTTTAAAACAGCTTGCAGCCAGCCCTCTTTGTCCCACTCTCATCTTTCTTGGTCCAGTAAATTGACATCTTCATCTACCCCCTGTATGCGATGGCAGCAATTGACATTTTGCTTTACTTGTTCTTGCTCCCAGTGTAAGAGAGCAACAATAAAAGATGAAGGCCAAATGAAAGTGAAACAGCGAAAGACTGAGGAAGAGATGAAACAGTGCAGATGTGAGGAGAGATGGCAACAAAGGAGAATAGAGAGAACAGAAAGAA
>NW_019479635.1:0-949 GCF_002814215.2 Seriola lalandi dorsalis | reverse complement strand
TGTTTTGTGAGGACATGCAGATGAACTTCACTGTGCCACTGTCAGAATCTTCCTTAAATTCAGCTGCTGTGGTCCATGTAGTCTGTCGGCAGTAGACTACTGTAGGTCAGCAGGCAAGGTCATTCTAGACAAAGTTGGAGGAGTCATTTCAAATCAGATGGCGTCGAAATGTCTTGATGAACCTCCGCCTTTAAGCAAATTCAGTAAACAAATCGCTCCGCACAAACAAAGTACAACACTAAACAAAAACAACCTTAATACAGTCACATGACACAGATGTGTGTGAGTGGACGTGCACACAGTGACTTTGGGCTACATCTACATTACGTTATGTTAGCAGTGTGTAGCAGTATTCAGTAGACTGAAGAGGAAAGACTATAGAAAGAGTGGTCGTGCGTGTGTGCGTGTGTGTGCTGAAGTTGACTCATCAGCAGCACACGATATATAAAGCATATTAAATACTCCATCTCTACCTTTCTGTGTCTCTTGGGGTTCATCCGGTGTGAGAGTGATGCCCCTACAGGGAGATGAAAGCTGAGGAAGTGCTTTGTAAATGAATAACCTCTACGCCCCTGTCTTCAGCCATTATTCATTAGGCAGAGTGAGTATGTGTGTGTGAGAGAGTGGGAGACAGTTGATGTGAGTGTTTTTGTGTAAAAGTACAGGAAAACAAAAAGCGTGGGAGAAAAAAAACAAGGAACAAAGACCACAAAAAGAGAGAGAGAGACAGAGAAAAGAGAGCGAGGGAGAGGAAGGTGAAAGCTTCTTTGCTACTGCAGTTTTCTACCAAAGTGTGTGTAGACATGATGGCTGATGTTCCCCCAGTGTCTGCTGCGCATTAGACCCAGGCAATCACACACCATCAGGCCTATGCCCATTAACTGCCTGAATCCTAATTAGATCCATGCCTATGCACACACTCTCTCTCTCTCTCTCTCTCTCTCTCTCT
>NW_019479634.1:0-949 GCF_002814215.2 Seriola lalandi dorsalis | reverse complement strand
TTCCCTGTGTGTACCATGCAAAGTTAATAGCGATACACATTCCCCCTTTGCCCATGTGGTCACCAGATTTTGTCCATGGAACACGTTCCTGTGGAGTAGAGAGTGATTGGAGACAGAAACATCAGTATAAGGATCCACCTCAGCATGGAGCAAACTGGGAACTAGAAACAGCTGTAGACTTGGCAGCTACACCAGCAGCAGCATTTCCTGTGGGCATGGGGTCAGAGTTTTTAGTGTGTGCATCACATTTCATCACAGAGATGGAGGCAGGAAGCAGAATGGCATCTAACAGGCCAGACATGAGCTTGTGGTGAGCTATGGGCTTGCCACGTGATGTAAGGATATCCCTATGTTTCCAAAGTGCACCACAAAGTGTTTCCAAGTGTAAATATTTATAGTTTTACCCCCATGATTGACAGAAGTCATGTAACTGTCCTTTTGGTCAACAAACTGAGTAAAAGGCAGGTCAGGTTTTGGCAGACCCAGAGTGGAAGCAGACTGTAGAGAGCCCTTTAAGTCAGTGACGTCTCTGTCAGCTTTGTCAATCCAAGTCAGTTTGTCATGTGCACTGAGATTTTTTACATGAATCATGGAGGAGAGGTGTCTCTCTCTCTGGGTAATTTGGAATCCACTGTCTACAATATGACGTCATATATAAGAAACTTAGCATCTGTTTCTTGGTGATTGGCTTTGGAACAGCCTGTATAGTGTTGAAGAAAATTCCCTCAAGTCCTTAGTTTCAAGTTTGCTGTAGTGATGCAAGTTTATTGGTATCCCAGGATACGGTGAGCCAACTGACACAGAGCGGGTCTGAGGCAGTAGACTGACCCAGAGTGTAGGGCAGGGGGACACTTATACAGTTCAAGACAATGGGACGGACAACTGTATTTGCATAGACCTGGGGTTACAGACATTTGGTCAGACAGGATGACAAGAGGGAAAGGAGGTT
>NW_019479633.1:0-949 GCF_002814215.2 Seriola lalandi dorsalis | reverse complement strand
GACAGGAGGTTCAATTACAAAAAAAAAAAAAAAAAAACTATTTTAATCTACTGTACATTTGGGCAGGTGAGGTATTTGGTATATCAACCAAATGACTGGTCAAATTAAAATCTGCCACTTTACACAGAGTGCGTCTCAGTTCCATTAAAATGATATCCATAATTCATATGTCTTGTTTATAACACTCAACAGTGTTCTTAATTGATTTACACTTAATTAAATAATAATCCATAATTGTTAGCTCTCTGTATAGTGAGTTATCTATAATGTACTTTTGTTTAAATGTTAAGTATGCATTTCGGGGAAATGTTTTTATTCCAGGATACCAAGCCTCTGACAGGAAAAACAGACAATTATTCGTACAGCTCTGTTGACACTCGAGAGCTGTTGAAGTATTTTAGCCCATTATACTAATGAGTGGATCAGAAGGAGGCCATGGCTCAGATGGTAGAGCAGGTTGGCTGCTGATTCCTGGGTTAGCAGTTTAATCCCCGGCTCCCCCGAACCCAGGTTGCATTAGGAAGGGCATCCAGCATAAAAAAAAAAAACTATGCCAAATGTCGGTAATCCGCTGCGGCGACACTTCATGACAGCAGCCGAAAGACAAGGACGACACCATGATGATTAGATGAGAAATTCTGTCTTGTTATCTACACTTGTCTCTGATTTATTTGAAATCTAGAGGAAGTGCTTTTAGGTCAAAAACCCAAAAGCTGCAATGCAGTTCCCTATACGCCTTAAATGTATAGATAGATGGTTCCATGAGGCGTTTTCATGACTTCTTTAACTCAAAGTTTTGTTGTATCAGTCGAGGGCTCGATCTTAACCATAGTGCAATCGTCCAATTGTAACCCTGTGAAATGAGCGATAGCCACTATGATGGGGATGCAGATTGCTCACCTCTCTCTCTCTCTCTCTCTCTCTCTCTCTCTCTCTCTCTCTCTCTCTC
>NW_019479632.1:0-949 GCF_002814215.2 Seriola lalandi dorsalis | reverse complement strand
TAAAGCAATGCCTTTTTTTTTTTTTTTTTTTTTGCGCTTTGGTTTGTGTACAGATTAAACAAAGAGATATAACATGGTAATTAGTGAACTTCATAGGTGTTATAGTCGGCAGAATGTGTTACCTTTGGACAGAGCTTTCCAGTCTTTAAGCTAAGCTAAGCTAAGCTAAGCTTAGCTAACCAGCTGTTGGCTGTAGTTTCACATAGAGTACAAACATGATAGTGATATCAATCTTCCTGTCTAACTATTCTCAAGAAAACAAATACTTGTGTTTCCCAAAAAAGTATTCCTTTAATACAGAAGAGAAAAACAGACTTTAATAAATTCAATAAAGTCTTGACACAAGGTCCAACTTACTCATTGTTTCCAAAGATTTCAACCACATCTTTCGGCCTTCCTCAGTGGATGGTTTTTCTCACTTGCCGTGGAGATGGTTAAGGTGTTGTCATGAGAGCTAAGTATTGGATTTGATAACAGTATGAGCTTGTGCTGTTGCTGCTGTTTCTAAGGTCAAGAATGAATCTTCTAACTCAAATAAATAAATAAAAAAACATCTGTGCATTAGTCGATACTATTTGTCCTGCATGATTTATATTATGTCAAATAAAAGAAGCTGGCTCACACTCTGAGTGAACCATGAAGGGCTCTGCTTGAAACATGTCAACAATCATATTTTAATAAGATAAGAAGCTCCTCAGACATATTGTGCCTCTCTTTTGTACTTTTGAACTGGTTTATGCAATTGCTCATAAAAGTTGCAATGTTTATGTGAGAAACGAAAGTACAACAAGAAGAATAGAACAAAAAAAAAATCTTACAAGCCAGCGAGAAATAATATAAACACAGGAAGACACACAGACAGAGAAATTCCCATTTCAAAGATGGGGATTGACATGCGGGTTTGTTTGATGGCTGTCATCTCGCTGATTTTTCTTTTCTTTTTTTTTTC
>NW_019479631.1:0-949 GCF_002814215.2 Seriola lalandi dorsalis | reverse complement strand
AAAAAAAAAAAAGAAAAAAAGCTAGTTCATGTCAACTCAGCCATAAAGCACAATTTTAGATGTAGATGCTTGGTCCTAACTTGTGGTGGACAAACACAAAGTGAGACTGTGTGAATCTCTGCTTGAATACATATAAAGGTATCACCTGGAAGTGATTTTACATAGCTTATTGACAGTGTTTGTAAATTAGTACTAGATAGCTGTGATGATACATACCTGTAGGGCCAGAAAAAAGAAAACAAAGAAAGAAAGAGGGGGGAAAAAATGAATGTGCATAGCATTGTGTCTGCCCATGACTGTTTCCCTGGGGATATGATTCAGCCCTAAAGGAGCAGGCTGGGAATGAAGAACCAGAGTGACATCCTGCTAGCACCAGAAGTAGGGCAAATCGGAAGGACACATACACACACACACACACACACACCACACTTTCACCACACTATATGCTTCAGTTGTGAAAAAGAGGGCAAAGTCATGCATGTCATTTGAGAGCTGAAATGAAAATTGGTACACCTCTCCCTGCACATTTATATCTTTGTACCTTTTTCTGTCACAATGAATACACACACATAACACACACCCGTGCACGCTCACATTTCTGACTGTCATCAGGTGTGAGGCAAGAAGATATGTCACATCAGTCAAACCCTCCAGGGGTGATGGAACCTTTCTGCCTCCATGCAACATGTGACATGAAGATTGTGCATTTCTTGGGAAAAGGAAATTGAGATTTGATCAGTTCATCACGCCCTTGGATGATGACAGCTTATTTGCCGAGGAGATTGTTTTCCCTGTACGTAGGCTATGAGATACCTGCGTAGCCATGTGAAGGACAGTGTTAGCTGTACTACCAGAGATAGCTAATCCATTAAGCTTAGAGATGAGCTGCGTGGCATGACCCTGCGCAACCCAGGCTCGCACCAACCACCCACCTAGGTCCCAGGCACTC
>NW_019479630.1:0-950 GCF_002814215.2 Seriola lalandi dorsalis | reverse complement strand
ACATTAAAATCATTTTTACATTGTAACTTTTGATACTCATGAATTGATTTATTCAAGTACTTTCACATTTTATAGTTATGATGTTAAATTTTTACAATTCTTTGAATATTTTAAAGCTGTTGTAACATAATGAGGACTATCATTTAGAATAAAACATAAAATTATATTATGTTATATATTCAATCCTCCCTTACATTTCCTGTAACAGTTCCTTGCTTCCTTCCTCCCTACCTTCATTATTGTCCCCTTCTTCATTTCTAACCTCCTCTCTTTTTTCATTATTTCATTCTTTCTATCATGAAACATTCATGCTGTCGCTCATCCTGTCAGCTTGGAGAATACTGACGGAGGGAAACAAGGAGATGGAAGGAGTGAGGGATGAAAAGGTGGTGGAAAGAGGAGAAGTGAGGAGGAGTGAGGTGAGGAACAGATGAGTGGCTGCGTGGTAGGAAAAGAAGGATAGACGAAAGGTTTGTGTGTGGGAGGAGGAGGAGGAGGCATGGAGATAGACAGAGGAAGAGAGAGGAGATGAAAGAGTTTGAGCGGGGGAGGAGGAGGAGGAGTGGGAGACAAAGAGAGGAGGGAGAGGAAGAGGAGGATGAGACGGAGGACTGCTGAGCTTTTGCTTTTCATCCTCGTCTGTGCTGCTCTGTGTGCTGCAGAATGACTAGGCAGTATCAGCCAGGAGAGAGGGAGGGAGGGAGAGAGGGAGGGAGGGAACGGGAGGAGGGGAGAGAGGGAGAGAGAAAAGGAAACACTGGAGGAAGGGAGGACAGAAGAGGGTATGAAAGAAAGTGTGAGAGAGTTTGAAAGAGAGAAAGAGGGAGACAATGAGGAGGAAGCAATAGAGAAAGAAAGGAGGAGAGAGGATAAAGAGAATAGAGAAAAATAAAAAAGAGGAGGGAGGGAGAGAGAGGCGAGGAAGATAAAAAGGCATGAAAGGGGGAGAG
>NW_019479629.1:0-950 GCF_002814215.2 Seriola lalandi dorsalis | reverse complement strand
GTTTAACAACATCTGTTCCTATAGATTCTATGGTGCCAGAAAGTTTTTACCAGGTTTCAGGCACAGTCCATCCAAGTCATTAAAGAGTTTGTAAGAAAGGAATTAACCAGATACCTGTAGCGGACTTGTAGCAGAGATTCACTGACTACTTCTTCTGTTCAGAATAATTTTCCTCATTTCTTAGAAGGGGCACTGATAGACCAAGAGGAAGCTGGGTGGGGGATAATGCTGAGTGAACAGGGAAACCTTTGCTTAGCGCCCATATCTTGTCATTGACTTTTAGTCCCATGACCACATCTTCAATTGTTTCTAAATGGCTCAGTGAAGCTATTCGCAGTCTTTAACGTGTCATTTCCTGTCTCTAATTCAGGATGAACTGTTTTATACATCTGGGACTTTTGGCCCTAAATTTGTAAAACCAAAAAGTCAAATAAATGTTTAGTTGTTACCAGTGTTAGAACAGAATAATACTCACAACTATAATCTGTCTGTTGGTGGGCGCTGTGAGTGAGCTGTGTTGGCAGCTACATGGAGAAATAGTGCATGCACACTGGAAAAACCCAATGTGGAGACATGACTGGGGACAGGAAGGCAACAGTTTCACTTCTCTTTTCAACAGACTAGCTAAGTGCTCACACCCATCTTCCGCACGCACCCTGCCTGCTGGGGGTCTATGATTCGTGGAGCCTTTGCAGAGTGGGCAGGACTTACCGACTGTCCGAGCTTTTCCAAATTGTCCAGGAAATACTTGACCGACTCCCCCTGAGAGAAAGAGAAGAGAGATAGTCATTTCGTAAGACAAACTTTGAGCTGAATCTCCACTGTAATATGTCACATGACTCAAACTCCCTCAGGGTTTTATCTTGCCGAAAATTAGGCAGGGGTGGTCCTCTCGCGCTCTGATCCTCTCCTCCACCGCCACCTTCCACTTGTGGCAGAGAACTACGCCT
>NW_019479628.1:0-950 GCF_002814215.2 Seriola lalandi dorsalis | reverse complement strand
ATTTGTGTTTATTTATTTTGATAATGTGATTATGTTTTGTCCATTGTGAAAGCATTAATCAGCCAGCCCAGTTAGAATTAGTGTACAGTGTGTCATTGGGACTATTTTTGTCCCAAACTGACAAGAGCCTTCACTGCCACCTCAATGGCTCCATCAAAACCAATCCTTAGAATAAACTGGGACTTAATGAGTCGTTCGCTGGTAAAGATTTTGAAAGTTAAAACCTTCTTTCAGAATAATAATAAAAAAACTGCTATTTTTTATAATGGATACTCTGGCTTTACTGAAGTTGACTTACTGGTTCTCAAACGTGTCAGATAAAGCACTGGGCTTTCTTTACATCTGCCGCCCAAGAGGTGACCTGACTAACAACCAAACAAACTACATCAGTCCATTGATTTATCGCCGTTCTCACGAGGCTGAGCACTGACATTGTGCCCTTGTGAAACCACCACAATCAGTACAAAATAAGAGTTTTCATCTCTGAAACCAGTAACGTTACTTATCCGTTTATCTACTGTAAATATAGTGCTGGACAAAGCGCTGCCCCCTCACTCTCCTCCCACCTTCTCTGCCTCCCCCTCACTGTCATGGGCTGCCTAGCAACTGACACCATAAATAATATGCCTGTGTCTGTGGTCTGTGTGTGTGTGTTCACAGGCATGTGATAATAAACAGGGTATCTCTTACCAGCACTCCTCTTTGCGTGCCTGCTATATTATAGTGCTCGTCTTCATCAGTGACACACTGTGGGTGAACTACACTGTTTGGGATGTTTAAATCTCTCGCTCCTCTCTGCAGACAGAGCACAGGAGACCTGACTGATAGTGCCCATGGCGAGCAATAACACAGCCAGCATTGCACAAGCCAGGAAGCTGGTGGAGCAGCTGAAGATGGAGGCCAACATTGACAGGATAAAGGTGAGTTGACACGTTCATTTATTTATGAAT
>NW_019479627.1:0-950 GCF_002814215.2 Seriola lalandi dorsalis | reverse complement strand
CCCCTAGACTGTGGCTGAAGATGAATCATCTGCAGGAAGAGAGACGAGAGACCAAAGGCCAGGAGGTCGATGCAAGAAATGATGAAGAAGAAAAAAAGAGGAGGAGAGAAGGAATAGAAGGACTGACAAGACTGAATGAGAACAAGATGAAGAAGAGAGGTGGAGAGGGAAGAAGAGGGTGGAGGAAATGACTGAGAACAAAGACAGAGAGTGTAGACTGAAGAAAGGAATGATCAAAGATAAGAGAGGGGTGAGAGAGAGGAAGAGGTGGAGGGGTTAAGGAGGAGGAGAAGAGGAGGGCAGGTTGTTAATTTGAGGGCTGGTATCTCTGAGACAGCAGAACCTCCAGGGTCAGCAGGCCGCCTGCAGGACTTTCATACTGAAATAGGCAGCCTGACCCTGGGACACACAGAGGGGGGAAGGTGATGGCAGTTTAAGCTGTTGTCTTCTACCAATTAAATCCTCTGCATTTACCCAAACTTAATACCACATTTACATTTATTTTATTTATTTTGATATTTTGTAAAGACACAGGAATCATATTGTCCTGTCCAAAATACATTTAGTGTAAAGTGTGATGTAACGTTGTGTAATGTACAAAATTATGTTAAATAACAATAACATTATCTAACATAACAACGTAGCACAATGTAACATAAAGGTAAAGGAAATGTTACACAAATTATACACTTTAATGTCCCAACATAACCCGATGCACTGGTCCAGCTCAGACAATAGTTTGCCTGCTGTTCCCCCTCCAGTGCTTTGCATCTCTCATCTGAATTTTGCAATGTCTTTTTTGGTGTCAGATTTAAAATCAAACCACTTCTTTTTTTTACCCTATCTGTAGTGCTCCCTTCTCCAGATACTGCATTCACTGAATGTGTGATTGCATCCCATGCATCTTTTTTGTGTGTGATTTTATATCCAGAATCAATGCTACTAAATAT
>NW_019479626.1:0-950 GCF_002814215.2 Seriola lalandi dorsalis | reverse complement strand
GAGAGAGGAGAGGAGACAGCTGTAATTTCTACTCTTGGAGAAAAAAAAAGAAAAAGAAGTCTTGGCTTGTAATTGTTGAGAATTTATAAGGGCACAGGAGAGAAATAGAGACAAGAGGAGATAAACATCAAACTGTGAGAATCACCTTTACAGAAAGACACTTAATACTGATGGTTATAACAGGTGAAAGTCTACAAAATCTTCAAAACATTGTAAATGCTGTTGTTATTAAGGTTGACTGCCAGCCTGTGTGTGAAAGAGTGCCTCACTTCTGTCGGTGTTATCCTTCTTTTTTTTTTCTTTTTTTTTTGCAGAAAACAGCAACAGCAGTCTTGAAATGATAAGAAGTTTTGAATTACGTTAGAAAGAGAGAGAGGGAGTTTATTTTGGCTGTGAATTGCATTAGAATGTTATTGAATGCTTAACAAGAGGTGCACATTGTGTGCAGTCTGTGGGGCATTATTCTTAATCTGCATATGAGAGGAATGTCTGAGGAGCCTCTGTCTGTGAGACATGTTCAATACCACCACCTCCCTCCCCAGAAGACCATGCCTGAGTGAAGCTGCGACCTCTGTCATGTGTTCAAAGATACTGCCATTACCTGTGGAGAGGGCTGAAACTGTGCGATCGTTTGAGGTTGGCAAGAGTGGCTGGATCTGCCACAAAATGTATCAACTGTTAGTAATGCAAACATTGTTTTCTAATGAATACAAAAATTGATTCATCTGGGTCCGCACAAAGGAATAACTAGTTTACTGACAATGAACTATAGCATTATGGGTAATGAAGGGGAAATTGGTTCACACAGCTGAATATTAGAAGCCCCGGTTATTGTCATCTGGAGGAGTCAGCTTCTGCAGACTTGCTTATAACAGGAGTCTGACTCATTCTGTGTTTTTAGCTTGCTGGGTTTCCACTCTGCTTTTTTTTTTTTCTTTTTTTTTTTTTTT
>NW_019479625.1:0-950 GCF_002814215.2 Seriola lalandi dorsalis | reverse complement strand
TTCTCGTTGTCTGACTTTTTAAATCTGAACCATGTCCATATCGTTGAAGATGCTCTGGTTGTTTTTACCAACTCCTCTTCATCATGCTCATCACTTTCAGCCATTTCTTTGATTACAAACAAAGCAGCATGAGCTCTCATGATTTTCCAGACAGTTCGCTGCCACAATCTTCTTTTTCTTTGGCAGACTAGTCACAGTTTACTGCATTGCTGCATCTCACTGGTTTAGTTACGTTATTTCCACTTTCTGTCTGCATTGAGTAGTCAAAAGCCATACTTTAGGGCAAATGCATACCGGTACTTTCTATACTATTTCTACCATCCGCCCCAAGCAGAATCCATTCTCAGATATTTTAGATACTTTACAGTGCAGTGTGAGTTGGGTGTGTACGGTTACCAAGTTGTATGGTGAAATAAATACAGAAAGATATTAATAAACAGATGCAGGCTTTCTGAGATGCTGAACAATGTAGGAGCCAAAAAATTCTCAGCCTCACTCTATTATTGATGATGGAGACCATTAGACAGCATTTCTATTGATTTAGCTTCCTTACAGAGACAGTCGTATAAGTAGAGTCATGAATGCATGAATGAAAGTGCATGAATAAGCCACTTATACACATTACTTACACATAATGTTGAACATGGACTACAGCTCTGTTGAAACTCTTAACAGTATCCCTAGACATTATGTTCATGTTGGATGATTGTGCAGCGCATGAGTTATGGTCAATGCCAACATTGCAATGGAAATACAGAAAGTAGTTTGTCCTTTATGAAGAAAGGCAACAAGTAAAGTTATCTTCCTTTCATCGTAGCCACAATGTTTCCTAACTAAGCGTTTTAGTTACTGTGAAATGAAAATCCTTAAACTGTCTGTCTTGTTTCATTTTTCAACGGTCATTGAGCAACTGCTTTGTGGGTAATACAACAGAGGACCAATTGGTGTGT
>NW_019479623.1:0-9916 GCF_002814215.2 Seriola lalandi dorsalis | reverse complement strand
TCTCAATCAGCTCATTAATTGATTCGATTGAGGGAGGGAATATCTTAAGACTGTACTGAGGGAGAAGAGAGATCTCCCCTCCCCCATGTTGTGCAGTTTATAGTTTTACTCACAGTTAAATCCAGAGGCAAACATGAATCAAACATGAAGCAGTGAAGCTGGTTTTAAAGACTGAAACATGTTCGTCATTAAAGAACAGTATTCATGTTTCTGATTCTGTGGCTGTTTAAATGTGTTTAATTGCAGCTTTACACACTGACCACTGACTGACGGACTGATTGCTGCTTGTGTTGACAGTTTCTTTTCCAGTCCAGCACAGCCTCAGTTTTCATCATGGTTGGTTACACATGAACCAGTTCTGGTCCTGACAATGGATTCAGTCTGATTGGACCCTGGTAGACTAACAGTCTGGTAGACCAGCAGAGTCATGGAGAAGTTTGGGATGAGTTTCGGGGGCGGGCCCAGTAGGAAGGAGCTGTTGGACACCATCGAGTCCCAGAAAAAACAGCTGGTCCAGTACCAGACCCGCTTCAAGGATGTGGTCCGGGCCTACAAGAGTCTTCTGAAGGAGAAGGAGGCTCTGGAGGCCAGTCTGAAGGTCCTGACGGTGACCCAGGAGGTGGACCTGAACCAGCAGGGCCAGGACAACACCACTGCTGCTGCCGCCTCAGACCTCCCAGAGGACGGCTGCTCACTGCACAGTGAGGACAGCGAGGACACGGTGGCGTCTGTGGACATGCCCACTGAGACCACCAGAGGGGACCAATCAGAGGAAGACCAGGGAGAACTGGGAGGGAAAGTAAGCTCGATGGTACATTTAAAAAAGTCAGCTGACTGAAACATCCTTTAGTTATTAAATGTTATCTGTTCTCCAGTTTCTCTCATATACTACACACATATATATATATATATATATATATATATATACACTCATATATATAGTCCAGGTAAACCAGAGTTACCTGGACAGGTGTGTTTGGTTCAGTGGATGATGCAACGTGACGAGTTCAAACTCTTGTTTCTTCCTGCAGACCCTGAGGGTGGAGAGGGCGGAGCTTGAGGCCGGTGCCGCAGAAAGAAGTGGTATGGGGGCGGAGCCTCAGCAACAGGCCACGGCCCTTACAAACGTGGAGGCAGAGCGTCGCATCGCCCAGCTGAAGAGCCAACTGACCACGCTCACCGGCGCCCTGGCCACGGTGACACAGGAGAAGTCTCGTATGGAGGCGAGTTTCCAGGCTGACAAGCGTCAGTTGAAGCAGGAGGTGGAGGAGCTGCGGGAACGCCTGGTCACCATGACGACACAGCAGGAGGCGGAGCTGCACGCTCTGCAGCAGCAGCTGGCCGAGAGTCGCGCTCGCATCATCACGCAGCAGCACGAGAGGGAGCAGGAGCAGGGAGATCACGTCCAGCAGCTGAGGGAGCTGCAGAGGATCCTGCAGCAGGAACGAGACCTGCGGCAGGACGCCGAGCTCCGCCTACAGGACGCCAACACCACCCTCCTGATGACATCACAGGCTGTAGACCGTGGGGTGGAGTCTGAGGCTCACCTTAACCAGGTAAGGGAGGAGAGAGATGAGCTGAAGAGGAGGCTGCAGGCCGCAGAGGAAGACCAGAAGAAACCAGATCCCAGAGTGGATGAGCTGCAGCGGGAGCTGAGGGAGCTGAAAAACCACTTCCAGAAGCAGATCCACAGCGAGACCAGGAAGGTAAGGCTAGACCAGAGCTAACTAAAACCAGATCACAACTAGACCAGGAAGGTAGGGCTTGACCAGAGCTAACTAAAACAAGGCCCACACTAACTAAAGTGGATCCACAATCAGACCAGGGAGGTAAAACAACTTGAACCAAACTGAACTCTGAACTCAATCTGACTGAAGATTCCAGACTATAATCCAACAGGCTCAGGTTCAGGTGCAGTACCTCACATTGTCCAGCAGGTGTCAGTGTGACTGTTTGAAAGGTTCAGTGAACTTCTTCAGGTTTTAGTCTCAGCAGGTTCTGGTCTCAGTCTGAACCCTCTCTGTGTTTCAGGCCTGCGAGGCAGAGGAGCGCGCTCGTGAGCGTGCTCAGGCCGCAGAGATCCGGGTCGCAGGTCTGGAGCAGCGAGTCTCTGAGCTGTCGGAGCTGCTGGGTTCCTGTGAGAAGGCGAGGCAGCGAGACCAGCAGACCGCTCAGAGACTCCGGGACCGGATCCTGCAGCTGGACACAGAGAACAAAACGCTGGCCATTGCCGCCTCCAGCAGGTCGACCTCTGACCTAAGCATAGACGAGTCGCAGCTGGACGTGGGTGCGCTGAAGGAGAAGCTGCAGAGGGTGAAGAAGCTGCTGTTGCTGGCGGCTCAGAGGAATCCAGACCAGAACATCCAGGACCTCGCAGAGACTGAGGCAGAGCCGGGTGGGGACAGAGCCTCGGCGCTGGTCTACCAGCAGGAGCTGCGGCAGCTGAAGGATGAGTTTGAGCGTTACAAGCTGCGAGCGCAGGTGGTGCTGAAGAACAAGAACGCCAAAGATGGCTGCCAGGCCAAAGAGCTGGAGGAGGTCCGGGACCAGCTGTCCGAGCTGAAGGAGAAGTACATCAACCTGCGGATCCAGAGCGATGAGGCCGAGGTCCACCGCTGCCGTGAGCTGGAGGAACGGCAGCAGGCGGTGGCAGCACTGCAGCAGAGCCACAGACAGGAAGTGGAGCGGGCGGAGGCACTGCACCGTGACGAGCTGCTGCGACTGGAGGCGGAGCTTCACAAACAGAGAGAGAGGACAATGGCTCTGCTGGACGAGAAAGACCAGGAGCTGGAGAGGCTGCGTGCCGCCGCCGCCGCCGCCCTCAGCCGCGATGAGTGCAATGAAGCTGCTGATGTTGATGGCGAGCCTGGCCCTGAGAGCGAGGGTGACATCGTCAGCCAGGCCCTGCGGCGGGTCGCCCCTGCCGAGCCAACACTGCTGTTGTACGCTGAACAGCTGGCGAGGAAGGAGGTAGAGGTGGGCGGGCTGCGGCGTCACAAACACCGGCTGGAGGAGGACCTCCACCAGCTGCAGGCCAGGCTCATTGCCAACGGAGAGCGACACGACGAGGAGGTGACGGAGCTGCGAGGACAACTGGACAAACTGATCCGAGACCAGAGCAGAGAGGGTGCCAACATGGAGTACCTGAAGAACGTCATCTACAAGTTCCTGACGCTGCAGGACGCCAGCGGGAGGCAGCAGACGCTCACCGCCATCCTTACTATCCTGCACTTTAGCCCGCAGGAGAAACACCACGTCCTGAGGCTGCAGGGGGCGACGTGGTGGACCAACAAGAGATAAAGACACCTGAAGAAGAAACATCACCTCCTGAACCTGAATCCAGTCTGTCTGTAAATCAGTGACACATTCCCAGACTTTGATTTCCCCTTCAGTTTGTTCACTGGCTTTGATTCTGAACAGGTTTTACAAACAGACCTTATTGACCCTTCTGATGCTTTCCAACATAAACCCCATTACATGACACCAACTCACTCTGACCGGCTAGCGGTTTATGACGGGAGCTATAGTTTCATTTACCTGATGTTTAAATTGATAGAAAACTTGCAGTTTGGTTCTGTTCTCCTGTAGAAACTGTATATTCATATTTAAACATGTATGATTATATGACTGTCACTGAATGAAAACATTTAAAAGGTGATTTAATGCAGTTCTTCATATCATTGATATGTATATTTTGTGTAGAAATTAAAATATTTTCCTGCTTGACAAAGTTTGGTTAATTTTCATCTTCTAAAATATGATAATAGTAAATTCACCTTAGGGTTTTCCACAGTGTCTACTAGAAGAGGCAATTTAAAACTTTTCCTCAACATTACAAATATAATATTACAGAGGAGAAAATATACCATAATTGACCATGTGAACAAGATTCAGGTTTCAGTTCTCAAAACAAAAAAATATTGGTATTGGTATGGTAAATACATTATTACTATTATTATTACTTCTATTGCAAGTTACATTCACTGAGCTCAGTCAGTTTGTGGATTTCAGCTGTGATTCAATGTTAGAAAAATATCACTTCATCTGTGGTCAGTGACGTTATATGGTAGATTCATTTTTTAAATGAAAGTAACAGATTAAAGTGAATCAAACTTTTCAGAACAGAGGTAAACAGGCAGCTTTTCAATGAACTGTTTGGTTCTTTGTTGGATTTTTATTTAAACAGGTTTTATAAATATTCTATGTTACATGTGAAGCTGAATGTTAAACAACTGAAAGTTTGTTTCAAGCCGAAAAGAACAAATCCACAACTTCTCCAATATTATGACAGCGCATCAGAAATGAAGTTGTAGTATTTCATGAATGAAGACACTATAGTGAGAAAAATTGTTATTATAAGAATAAAGTCATTTTAAAAATAAAGAGCTGAAGTCTGAAACATCGAGAACAAGAGAGTCAAATCAAGCAGCTGGGACATGTTCTTCAGTGTGTGTTCAGTGTGTGTTCAGTGTGTGTTCTCTGTGTGTGTGTAGAACACTCTGCAGGTCTTCAGACAGTGTTGTGATCATTGTATTTATAAAAGTGTGTAGTTTGTGTAAAACTCCGTCCTTCACCTGCAGCTGCTGTCTGCGAGCTTTAATCTGAAACACACAAACACACCTCCTGTCTGTCATGTAAACACAATCACAATCAATCTAGAGCAGCCTGTTAGGGACAATCTTAAAGTGTCAGTCTGGAGAATTTCCATTGAATCAATGAACAAGGAAACAACAGTGACTGACACTGATCAGTGATATTGATCAGTAATATTGATCATTTTGTGTGGGGGGAGTTTCCTGTGTTCAGCTGCTGCTCATACAGAGAGGATCAGTGAAGAAGATGAAGGAGCCACAGAGAGATGAAGAGCTGCTCTTCAGACTCCTGACTGCTGCTAACAGAGCGATGGAACAAACTTATTCTGTGACTGGAAGTCATTGTGCTGTCCACACAACTCTGGGAGTTGTAGTCCTGACCCACCTGGATCACAAGTGTGAAATCTCCGGACTGACACTTCACAGGTAAACAGTCGATGAAATGAAAAGGTTCTACTGAGAGAACGACGGACCATTTAAATAAATCTATTACATAGAGTTTAGATCCGGATCCCAGGCGGCAGTCACCCTGATCCACTCACCAGTTTCTCTCTGAGCTTCAGAATCAGATCTACGATCTCCACCTCAGACTTGTCTTTGGTCCAACCGAGCAGGTCCTGGAAAGACCAGAACATCAGGGTTAGAGGATCCAGATGTTTGACAACTGTCATCCAGAAGTTTGATGAGATAACTCACAGCGTCACAGATGACCTCCAGGTGAAGACTCTCCAGTTTCTGAGTCATCTCTTTGTGTCGCTGACGATACCAACCATCAAAGTTCGGAGACCTAAAGAACTTCCTGTCAGGAAAATGTGACATTTATTGTGTGAGCACGGGAACATGGAGACCACCTGCACACACCTGAGGGACTCACCTGTACAGTCCCATCCAATCACCTTTGAGCATTGAGGTGAGCTGAGGCCCAGTGTGATCCAGAGTGGACATGAACTCGTCCTGACTGAAGGGTCGAATCTGAGGAGGCGTCTGAACAAATAAAACAAATTAATCACCTGTCATCTCCACACTGATGACATCACTGTGACATAATCACAAAGAAGCCACTTCCTGTTTACCTTCCAAGGCGTCACAGATCTCTGCAGAGGCATCAGGCCTGCCATGTACCGCTCCTGACAGACAAAACGCAGGGTTACACTTCCTGCTCTCTGATTGGTCAGTGCTGATCTGACATCATCGAGCGTCAGTATAGCGACAGGTGGACAACAGGTAACATTAGAGCGATGTGATTGGCTGATCCTCACCAGAGGGATGATGAAGCTCTGCGTCAGCTCTAACAGGTGTCTCCTCAGGATGGCGCTTTGAACCTCTGACGGTCTCTTCCTCTGGATGCCCTGAACATGCAGACGAGACTCAGACTCATTAAACAGGTCATGTGATCTTTGTCTTGTGATCATCGTTGTGTGTTCAGGTCTGAGTTCTGCTGCTTCACCTTCAACAGCCTTTTAATCAGGATCTTGTCTTTGTGTAGAAACGTCTTGTACGCTGTGTAGATCCCTGCACACACACAAGTCACACTGAGTCACACACACTCAGGTGGTCTGGGTTTTCACCTGGTTCTGTTCTATCAGGTTACCTGGTTTGGTGTCCAGTGTTTTCAGTTTGGACAGCTTCTTCACCTTCACCTGTTTGGGTAAATCACCTGGAAGTGATCAGACAGGTGAGTCGTTATGATATTAACCGTAACAATCAATTCATAACCTCAGTCATCTAATGAACTTCATGTTTAATTATTTTATTATATGTTTAATCTGCACAAGGTCAGTCAGAGTCCGACTGATGTGATTAGATTTAAAACAAGGAAACATTCATTTATCAATAATAATAATAATAATAATAATAAACAGAAAGATACTGTATTTCTTTGATAAAAAACTGAATATTTCATCTCAGCATTCTAAACTTTATTGACTGAACTCAGGTTTTTCAAAGTAAAATGCTGAAAGACATTGAACATATTTTACTGATATTAAACATGTGGTTCCTCTCAGGGTTCTCAGGCTGTTCTATGGAGAATACAAGTAAATCACACCAGGACCAACATGTGGAACTCATGGATTGTTTATATAACAGTTTTCATGAATGATCAGCTGCTTGTTCTCTGTGTTTTACAGTGTTGTTTGTTGTGTAGGAACACCTGTGACATCTGACCTGGTTCATGTCACACACCTGTTGAATCACCCTTCATGTGAATGAATGTATGAACAGACCTGCCATCCTGATCTCTCCCAGTCTAACGATGTGAGGCCACGACTGGAACGTCTTTATGAAGAACGGGTTGGTGACTCCCAGAACCACGTTAGGTCTGACAGAGACAAGACAGGTGTGTTCAGACAGACAGATAGAGTCAGGTGAGTTCAGACAGATTGACTCAGTTGAGTTCAGACAGGTAGACTCAGGTGTGCAGGTTACTCACGGGGCCTGTGTCCTGGTGGTGTACTCTCTGAACTCACTGTCATGGATGGTGAAATAAGGACGAAAGTCGCAGCAGAACTTCAGAGGACTGATGGAGCTAAGGAGACACACACCGTTACCACGGCAACAACTGCTCAGAGCATCTCTCCATCAGGAAATCAATAACACACATCATCAAACATCTGTCCTGATGTTTTTGTGACTCCTTCACAGTGAATCAATAAATGTTGACTTTTTTAAGATTGATTTTATTCTTCATGTGAAAAGACTCAAAGGTGTCTGAAGGCTGTGTGATTGACAGGTGACCTGTCCAGGTGTGCTCCGCCTCCTCGAGAGATGTCAAACGGTGTGAATGTGATCACTTCACACCTGTGGATGTTAAAATGACTCCTGATTGACTGTTCAGTTACCTGACGAGGGCCAGCACAGTTTCCGAGGAGATGGTGGGAGACGGCGCCATGACAACCACCGGTTCCCCGAGTAACATGAGCTCCCAGAGCATCTGCAGGTGGATGAGCGCTGACTGGAAACACCTGGTCAGAGGTCAGAGGTCACGTTAGACGAGTGGAAACAGTTCATTCAGTCATTAAAACATCTGCGGACCTTCAGAATAAAACTAGAATGATCAAGACAAACTAAACTAAATGTGGATCAGGTTCAGAGGAAGAACTGGTTCTGACTTGAAGAGGTCCAGTTCATGGATCGTGGGCAGCAGCGTCGGAGCCGGCAGGAGGTTCTGAGGAGAGACAGATATTAATAATAAAACTTTATTGATTTATTTATTAATGATAGACGCAGAGAGAATGAAGATGAACAGCCTGTGACCTCTGACCTCTTTAGCAGCCTGTTTGACTGGACTTCCTCCGGGTTTGTCTGATTTTGAAGGAATCCTCACCTGGACAGTGAACAGGTGAACAGACAGGAAGTTCAAATACAGACAGGAAGTTCATGTACACTTTAATGTTCTAAATTTTAAAGGCGTAATGTGTAAGATTTGGTCCGATCTGGCCAGACTGGCCAGAAAAAAAGCAAAACACGGGTGAATCCTGGTGTGTTTTTCCATCGCTGGAGACAGCTCCGGGTAAAGAGATATGGCTTGATGCTGAGCTTGCAACTGTTCTGTTAGACAGGTGAGTAACATCTAATATTGGTGTGTAGCGAAAAGCATCATTAGTGCAAATGACAAACTGTACTGACGAACACTTCAAGTGGCATAAATGTATGATTGATGATGTCGACAGACGTTTTAGCGACGTAGTAGAATTCAGCCTGTTCCTGCGGCTGGTGTCCAGCTCGATGCGTCAGTAACTTTTCTTTTACAAGTGAGACAAAGAGACGGTTTGATCCAGAACCAGCAGCTTCAGGATCCACTGCCTAATACTGTATTTATTTTAGCATATTCATATCTATCCTTACTATTCATTATACACACACAACAGACCTAACATTTTTGAACATATATGATCTAAAGGATTTGTCCTATCACATGTTTGTCTGTATCAGGACCAGAAGTCCAGTCCGGTCACCCCAGTGATGGACCAGCACCTTCCTTTTCTTCTGCATCTGGCCTCATCAATCAACAACCACATTACATCAACACTTTGGGGTATGATCCCTGCACAGAACAGTCTATACTGTCTACACTGTGATCTTTTGCACATCCTTTATCTTTTAATTGTTATTTCTTGTTAATATGTTTATTGGACAGTGAACCAAACACTAAGCCGTTCCTCCATTATCTCACCTGAAAATTATTCCATTATTCTTATATTAAAACCAGACCTGTTTGTTATACTGTGAAATGCATCCTGGGAGTTGTAGTTGACTTCTCTCCTTCAGTTTTAATTTTATCAGAGAACCAGATGTTTTCTGGAGGAAGGCGACCCTCCTCTCACCTGTCAACCAAGCCCCTCCTCTGAATGACCACACCCCCTCCCCTCACCTGTAAGACCACGCCCATCACAGGCAGGTTAAGGGTCAGTCCAGGTACAGGTGAAGGCCACTGGTCAATCTCGTTACAAACTGTGAGGATGTATAACAGATGTCAGGTGAAATATCTGCCCATCTGTTCTGATTGGCTTGTGGTTATGATGTAAGCGTGACATAATCACCTGCTTCGAGACAAGGCTCCAGCTTCTCAAAGAACTCAGGTGCAATGATCTGCAGCAGTGAGTGGAACAGATGAGTGTACGGCATCCTGGACACCAACACCAGGGACTGAAACACAAGTCACATGACCCCACAGCTGTCAATCAAACTGAACAGGTGTGAATAGAGGGCTGTTTCATAAAGATGAAAGGCCTGACCTGATCCAGGATCAGTCTGAGACTGGTTTAACTGAAAGTGAAACTGATCACATGAGATCACGGAGCTTAAGAGGTAGAACTAAAATGTTGATGTCTTAATTAGACGAAATCATTTTAAAATAATTTGATAAAATAATTTGATAAAATAATAAAATTAATGTTAATGTAACACAGAGACAAAAATGTTACAGCAATAAACAGCAATAACCTCTGTTAGCTTCTCTGTTAGCTAAATTGTGACCAGGTGTTGGACTGTGACCAGGTGAGTACAGGGGACCCTCACCTTCTGGAAGTATCCTCTCTTCACTGAGACGTCCTTAACTTGTCTGAAATAGACGTAACCAAAGAAGTGGGACACTTCCCTCTGAGGACACCAGAGAAGAGTCAGTTTATAGGGAGAGCGACAGGAAGTGCTATTATATCCCAGAATTCATTTCTATCATGACGTTGATTTTTTCCTTAAGAAACAGAACCAGACAGAAATAAACACCAACGTCATAATGAACTATGACCATCAATCATGCTGTGTAATAACAGGGTGAACTCTAATCAATCAATCAATCAATCAATCAATCAATCAATCAATCA
>NW_019479621.1:0-951 GCF_002814215.2 Seriola lalandi dorsalis | reverse complement strand
GCGACAGATTAAAAAAAAAAAAAAGAAGACCATTACGTTAGTCACGACTCCCTGGAGGTAAGAGACGAACCTGAGAGTCCAAACAGGATCTAAACCAAAAATATTTCTAAGATGATTTTTCAATGAGACTCCATGTGTTTTTGTTGGAGCTGTGTCACATTAGAGCAACTATTTCCTGCTGGGCGGAACATGAGACCCACCACCTCCCATCAGAGTCGTTTCTCCCCACTTCACTTCAAGTTAAGTAAGAATGTTAAATACTAAGTAATTTTAAGAAACAATAGGTCAATCAGTTAATTGACAATATTTCCAGTCAATCGTTGTCGTCTAAAATGTGAATTTGTTGATGTTTTTAGTCTCTATGGGAGTAAACTGAGGTTTTAAATTGTTGGTCAGACAAAAAAAAAACAATCTGAAGTCGTCGCTTTTACTTCATACACATAGGAAATAATCTGCAGATGAATAATGAATAATCCAAATCATCCTCTGCTTTTACTCTGAACAGAAAGTGAAAACTCCAGGCAACATTTTGGGAAAGTCTAAGGTCCTCCGATAACATCCTAACAAATATGAGTAACTGAGCTATCTGCCACTACAGGAAGCAGCAATATCTCAGCATGGAGGACGGTGTGTTCCCTCTTCAGAAGGAGAAAATTTAAAGGCCACAAAGGAGCAAATTTACAGTCATAATCAGGTGGATCACTGATTACAAGTATCTCCTTTCTGTGACACAGTCAGTAATTGCAATTCACATTCACTCTGTAATTTGAGCTCTTAAGAATTCTTATCCCAACTGAAGTGCTCCGCTATTAGAAGACTGGAAAACTCTAAAGCCCTGCTGGAGCCTGCAATAATCATTTATCCCTGCCATTATCAGGAAAGTATCCTATGACCTATTAGAGGCTATGCTATATATTAGCAGCATTAAGCTATTAAATTACAGCGGCGGGC
>NW_019479620.1:0-951 GCF_002814215.2 Seriola lalandi dorsalis | reverse complement strand
GGTCCCTGGGGGAGGGTCATCCCCAGGTGTGAACAGTGAGGAACTGTGGGGAAGTGAGTTCATTTGTCTGTGGAGCAAAGAAACATCTGTTCACTGGTGTGCACAATCTTGCAGCGCATCAACAGCAAGCCAGAACCCTACACCTCACCAGACAATACTTTTTCTGGCTGCAAAAGTGCTGCCAACAATGTATCCAAGCAAAAAACCCTGAATCAGCTGCCTAAACTCCCTTGGAGAGCATCAGCACTTCTGTATCTATGGTTTTGGTGTGCATAGATTTTTGGAGGCCTGAGGATCTCATCAGAAGCCTCTGCAGATCGTAAACACCTATGGATATGAGGGGGAAATGTATTCTATAGAAGAAATGACAGTAAATATTTTTTTTTCAATTCGATTTTCATGATATGTGATATAATATGTGTTGATTTCACCAAAATCCCTCATATGTTCTGTTGTTTCGAATTTCCCTTTTTGGTGTTGGGAGTACTGTATTAGCCTGCATTATTGCGCCCTGTACTGATTGCTAGAGCGTCACGCATCACTTGCTCAGGAGCAGCAGCTCCTCTTCCATCCTTGCTCTTCGAGGAGCAACCAGGCTCCCAACACCAGGTTAGCACAAGGCTACCTGGAACAATAGCTGTGCTGCAGGCCTGCAACATTCTGCTCTGCTTTTCAACACAGAGTGAAGAAGTTAACTTCAGTGCCAGCGGCTGTGAAACAAAGTCTGCAAACTGATTTTCCAAGTTACAGGAGGGACAGCAGAGTTAACGTGGAACAGCTTACTCTGTAAGAAGAACAAAGAGGAATCCAGCTAAGCTCCTCTCCAACACAGTGACCACACAGCCAGACAGGACTTCACTCCACCAGGAAGCCACCCAACACACACACACACACAGACACACACACACAGACACACACACACACAGACACACACACACACACACACACACA
>NW_019479619.1:0-951 GCF_002814215.2 Seriola lalandi dorsalis | reverse complement strand
TAAATAAAATAGATGGTGGGATGGTGAAAATCCAGTATATGAACCCAAAAAATAATGTTTTGGATAACTGTGTGTTGTGATTAAAGGGCAGGTCATTGGTTTTCCTTCAACAGCAGTAACTTTAAATTGTTAATAAAGGCTGACCATGGTAAGTTCAGTTTGCACACCTCTCAAACATCATGTGTAGTTTTAAGTGTCTGTTTTTTGAGACTTAACTAGAAAAGTACACATAAGGTTTGAAAACAAAAAAATCACACAGACCCTGGTGTTGTCTTTGTTGATGCTTTACTGGCAGATTTTATAACATACATGTTACAAGAGAGAGAGAAACAGAAAAACTTGTCAAATTATTTTTGCACACAGAAGTCAAAGAAAAAAGAAGAGTAACAATTTAAAAGCAAAACAGATACTAGCAACAGATAATGCAACATAGTCATTGTGAAATCACACCTTCCATCACCTCACATCAGCAGCTGACCTCCACCTGACTGACTGACTGGTTTTGCATGCTTCTCCCCTGACTCTCCAGCGAGGACCCCGTTTCTGGTGTAGAAGGCCGTGGCCAGAGAGGCACTTATGGGGGAAGGTATGTAATCTTGACATTGCTGACCACCAAGACTTGGTGCGCACTTTATTTTGTAGGAGAAGAAGAGGGTACCATGATTTAACATGCAGCTGTCTGTCACATTTCCTCTACGCAGATCAAATGAACACTTACCAAGCAGATCACTGTTCCAGTAAGTATCCTCATCATAAATACTGAATGTAAGTTTGCTTTTCTTGTCAATTTTGATGGGTCCGAATTCAAAGGTCTCTTTCCATTTAGGATTGTCATTGTTTAGTATAATAGCAGTGCGCTTTACCTGATCACCATATCTGACCTCCACTGAACCATCTGTCTGAGTCCACCTATCACCATACAGACCCTGTGCATAAAGCTTGAACACCTTT
>NW_019479618.1:0-951 GCF_002814215.2 Seriola lalandi dorsalis | reverse complement strand
TGGAACTTTGTGATGTCACAGCAAAGCAGTCACCAAGCCCCGCCCACCTGGACCCACCATCCAAACCTTGCAGAATCAGAAAAAAATGGAGCATTAATGTAAAAAATAATCAATTGTGTTTATTATATTATGTAATCTGTTCTTTATCCTATGTAATTAACAGTGTCCATGGTTCGTTAAATTATCAACACACACACCAGTGAGGGACAGAGAGAAAAAAAGTGGGTAAAACTCCCCAAGTCTTTAGTCTGGAAGGATTTAATTTGTCAGTTTAACAGGAGCTCTGTCTGGATAATTATTCCTGCTAACGAGGTCTGAGAGTTTTAAAAACAGAAGATGTTTAATTCATGTGTCTCTCTGAGGTCTGACAGTCTCTCCATCTGTCAGCCAATCACAAGACTGGGATCAGACAGAGGGCGGGGCTCTGGGAGCAGATGTGTTGGGGATTCAGAGAGAAATAAAACTCTGAATAAAGAGACAGGAACTCATCAGAGAGCAGCTGGAAATGTTTCAGTAACTGAACTCCACTGAGCTTTTTAAATATTTAAAGACGGCCTGGAGGTCAGAGGTCATTCTGACACTTCAGTGATAAAGCAATGACTAATTAACTTCTGTCTCCGGGGGTCTCTCTATCAAAACAATAACAAACAGACATTGAAGTAGCGTGGAATCATGGGAGTTATTTTCTTTGGTGCGATTCCTTCAGTGGTTCAGGTTTCTAGCAGCAGCAGAGTTTCCTCCTCTCCACAACAAACACAGATTAAACCAGGAGAAACTCTGAATAAAACAGTTTGACTTCAGACATCAGAGATTCACTGACGCTCTGCAGTGACACAGGACAGGACGTCTCCAGAGGACAGAGGTCAGGACGTCTCCAGAGGACAGGACGTCTCCAGAGGACAGAGGTCAGGACGTCTCCAGAGGACAGGACGTCTCCAGAGGACAGAGGTC
>NW_019479617.1:0-951 GCF_002814215.2 Seriola lalandi dorsalis | reverse complement strand
GCACACCGCTCATCCTCTCAGATTTGGCTCAAGCTTAAGGGACTGACACCACAACAAAGCATTATTCTAATGTCTAGTATCTTTCTGCTATCTGTTGAGCATTCTGAGTTAATGACATTTTTACAAAGCAAAAAAGTTTGGAGAGGTGATGGCCGCTATGAGTTTTACTACATATTGTTACAACTGCTACAGCTGCTAGTTAGAATTGAGGTACTAGTAGTAACTCTGTGGCTGTGAGCAACTGAATGATGTCACCTAACTTAAAAAAAAACTTTATTCGCTTTCTTGACAAGAGAAGATTGATACCAGTCTTATGTCACTTCAAGGTGAAGCTCCAACCAGCAGGTGATTAGCTTAGCTTAGCATAAAGACTGGAAATCAGGGAAACAGTTAGCCTGGCTCTGTTCAAAAATCAGACAAAATACACCAACTAGCGCCTCTAAAGTTCACTGATTAACACTTTGTATGTTTGTTTAATCCATTCAAAAGAACGACACAGTGTGTTTTTAATGGAGTCTCCTGGCAACCTCACCGTGACAACAGGACTCCAGGTTAGCTGTTTCAAGTCTTTATGCTGCTGCCGGAAGCTTAATATTTTAAGAACAGACATGAAAGTGGTATCAGTCCTCTCACCAAGAAAGCGAGTAAGTATATTTCCCAAAATGTCGAACCATTCCTGTTATCTCCTCCATCGTCCACTGGCACTGGTCAGTTTAATCAAAGTGACATTAGGGCGTAGCGTGCAAAGAAATTGAGCTGATTTTAACTTGAACTGCTCGGAGGAGGCTGTAAAAAAAACAGCACTTACAATTTTTTTTTTTAAATTGCCGGCTTAGAAAAAATATGACAATGGACATTCATCTTTACCTCTTTCATGTAAAGAAACTAAAAGATGAAATAAAAAAGAAAGCAAAGGGAAAAGCTAAACAGACAAATGAGTGCTAATGAAGA
>NW_019479616.1:0-951 GCF_002814215.2 Seriola lalandi dorsalis | reverse complement strand
AAACTCTAAACCAGAATGCACAAATCAGTCTATGCCCTCCTTGGGATGAACAGCTTCCTTAACATATTGTAATTCTTTTAAAGCACTTTATCCACAGTTCTTCTCAGAAACATAACCGTAACTGCACAGACAGGAGCCTGAAGTAGGAGAGAGGAGAGGAGAGGAGAGGGAAAAAAAAAACACGGACCAGAAAATGGAGATCCATTCCCTTCAGATCCCATTTAGAGAGGCCCTGCACATTTTTAAAGTGTCAATTGTTTTTGTCTCTTGAAGTGTAGATGGAATGTTTGAATTCCAGTATTAACTGTAGTGCCTGCTGAGTTAAATTATGGTCCCTGGGCTGTGGGGTGGGAGTAATCAATAAGAATACACGAGGCACTGTGTAATGTGTCTGCTCCTAGCAGCAGGGACACTGTCCCCCTTACCCTGTCCCCCAGCAGGTTAGATAAATATGATACTGAAACAGGGCACACTGGATTATATGATATCAATGTAGAATCAGGGAAGTGCTATTACACTCCCCTAGCCCACTGTGAGTACTATTGACAAGGTTGGCTTTGAACACGGTAGTGTATTGCTCTCTCTCTCTCTCTCTCTCTCTCTCTCTCTCTCTCTCTATGTTTCTCCGTTTCCTCTCTTTTTTCCTCTCCCTCGCTCTCTCTCGCTGCATAATGTGAAGAATCACTGGACAAAAGGGATCTATATTTCACTTAGCTTTGATTAAAATGGCTATTTTATGCTTGTGCCTTGAAGTTGTGTTTATTGTACCCATAAGTTAATCTGTGAAGGGCATGCTGTGATCATAATTTATACATCTCCAGATGCTTCTTCTTTGCATAAACAGCCAATAACATAATGTGCAATCAATATGCAATTGATTTGATTTTTAACGCTCCACGACACGGTGCTCATAATATTTCTATATTGATAACTGGATCTTTTTTTTTTTTT
>NW_019479615.1:0-951 GCF_002814215.2 Seriola lalandi dorsalis | reverse complement strand
TGGAATCTACTTTGTCGTGAATGAGACAGATTTAAAATAGGGTTGAAAGCTAGTTAGCAGTAGGTGTTGGTCAGTCGTACGACCAGATTACATTTGTTAGCCTAGCAATTGGCTAGCATACTTACTTTGACGTTATGGCGTGACGTTAGACTGGAAAGTGGTTGTTTGACGACGCCTGGGCCAAGCATTTTACATTATAACATCAGTATCGAGAAGGCAGTATATAGCTAGACAAGCACATGTGTGCAACACTTAAGTCATTCGCAGGTTAGGCTTTTAGACAGCTGCCTGGCGACTAACTTAAACTAGCTAGTGAGCTAAATTGTCGTTAGCATGGCGTCAGATACAAGTGACACCGAGGAATTCTATGATGCTCCTGAGGACGTCAATTTTACTCCATCTCCGAAAGTGTAAGGAAACAAATTTTTGTAATAGTACGTTGATAAGAGTGACTTCTTCTTGTATATCTCAAGTACCTAGCAAACTTAGCATGGACAGCTAACTGGGGAACGGTAAATTTGCTAAAAATGCTCATCTGCATAGATAACATTACCTCTGGTGCTTCAAGGAGGATTTTGTTTTCAAATAATTTTCCAGTCAATTTTAAACAATTAATATGTGTTGTGCAGTGTCACCAAGTACTTCTGTTCACCAGCTGTCTGACAGTAGGGAGAGTCTGCCCAACATACAAGTCACATGATGTTATTCCTTAGATCTCGTGGACTGTAGGAGAAGGTTTGTTGTAGGAACAAGTTCCTGTGAAAGCTGAAACCAAGATGCAAATCAACAGTTTCCATTCAGACACATTGTGTGTTGCAACACCAAAAAAAGATATCACTGGTTGTCATGGTGGGAGCTTGCTTTTCGACTGGTGTGTACAGCATCTAGTCTCGATCAACCCGTTAAACGTGCCAATTTCTAAGTAATGTTAGGGAATAGAACCTGTTTATG
>NW_019479614.1:0-951 GCF_002814215.2 Seriola lalandi dorsalis | reverse complement strand
GCAGAAGAAGGACTCAGTTTAACAGCTTAGACATCACGACAGTAAAACACTGAAGCTTCTAACGAGGAGTGTAAACACAAGACATGTGCACAAGGAGAGGCTGTGTCACCACACCCAAACACTCTACTGTTTGTCTGCTGAAGTCCTGACTGGCTGCCAGTTTTTTAAAAAACTAATGATTGTGTATTTACCTGCTGTGAGTTCAGCACATTAAAGCCGAGCTGTGAGGTTGTTGTGTTCATGCCGACGTGTGCAGAGCATTTAGAGGGCATCTGTTGCTCGATGAATCTGTCTGAAAATGTTTGTCTAACCCGTGTTTGAACGTGGGTTCATGTGACACACACCTCGTGTTAAATGGTTCATTTTGACCTGAACATATTGTGAGTGTGTGGATTTGTCCAGTAAGTTTCCGTATCACCGAAGTTTGGATGTGTCTGTTGTAACTGCAAGTCTTTAACCTGTTCCACACCAGAGTGCTGTGAAGAATAAACTACTCCTGCTAAAACAATCATCCCCTTCTCGTAGCAGAAGCATTTGATGCGTGACTCTGTCATTAGCTGCTCATTTATTCCTCACTTCATATGAAGTGCAATCAGCCGCCAACATCACGTGATCCCAGAGAAATACCTTTTGAAAACAGTGTAACACTGTGTGTCCGCAGCAGCGTCTGGCTGGACCTGTGGACTCGCAGCCGAGGACTGTTTGTTTTGCCGTCCACTCCCAGGCGTGGGACTGTGCTACCTGTGGCACGGTGGCAGCTCCTGCATGCAGACAGATGCAGGCCGCACTCCCCGAACATCTGGCCGACACCCTCGAGAGCCTATAGAGCCGCATGACATCAAGTCATCCCCGGTTTGTCAGTTAACAGCTGAACTCAATCGGGCGCAATTAAAAAGTGATGATGATGGACAGCTCGGTCTCCTGTGGGGAGGGCGGTGACGTTAGAGCAGC
>NW_019479613.1:0-951 GCF_002814215.2 Seriola lalandi dorsalis | reverse complement strand
TCAAAGCCACCGAAACAGCTTTGACCTGCTAATCCTAATGTTTTCATTTTTAAAAATGGCGTTTTATAACAAAAACTATCTCCGTCCGGACAAACATTTTTGTTCCCTATCAGAAATGATCTGTGTCCATACTAACACACCTGAAAATATGCATCACGTGACCATTAATGTGCACTGGGCGTGCATGTGCGGTCGTAAACAGGAAGCAGATTGTCTACTCTGCAGGTGGTTAGTTGCAGAACTTACTACGAGCGAGGAACAACTCAGGCAGGTGTGTCTGAGTTTAACTGCACAACAGCTGCTAGCGAACACAACAAGTAGTGAGGACGCCAGGCTGAAGCACAGCAAAAGTGATGCCGTGTAAACATCAGGTCCTTTAAGTTGTGAAGTGGAGCTGCAGCTGACGGGACGTGTCGGTCCAGCTAATCCCACAGATGCTTGATCGTATGGAGATCAGGGGAACGTGGAGGCCAGCTGTTGTGCTTTCCTCTTAAACAGTAATACACCGTGAAGATAATGACAGGAATATAGAGGCTAAAAAGACACTAAGTAAAAATAATAAATTAAAGTTTTAGTTAAGTTACAAATGACAGTAAATAACAAATAAAATGTGTATTTACAGTACTTACTGTGCTGCCCCCCCACACTGCAGGGAATAGCAGGGCGAGCAAGAGGTCAAGAGGAAAAGCAGGAAAAAGTCTTTCCATAACTGATCGGCCGTGACCCTTCTGAAGCCCATCACTCACTGTAACTCTCCAGTGTGCTCCTCCACATCAGCCCGCTCATCTCTGTGGAGGGTAGCCCCTATCATATTTTAGGGGTCAAGTATTGGTGGCTTATTGAGTGAGGAGACCATCCTGCAGTACAAGACGGGGATCTCCAGCTGCCGTAACAACATGTTACCCAGCTGAAGTGCAGAGGTGTAGAAGCTGACAATAAAAAAAAAAAAAA
>NW_019479612.1:0-951 GCF_002814215.2 Seriola lalandi dorsalis | reverse complement strand
CTCCACATGTAACGGCGTTTGCTTGTTTTTTCTTCGCAGCTTCAGCACACGAGGGACAAAGAACAGCGTCTCAACTTGGAGCTGGAGCGGTTGCGCAATCACCTCCTGGAGATCGAGGACTCGTACACGAGAGAAGCTCTGGCCGCTGAAGACAGGGAGACCGAGCTACGAAGGAGGGTGGCGATGCTGGACGAGAAACTGGCGACCTCCTCGAGCGCGGTGGAGAAATCCAGGTTAGCAAAAAAAAAACTGAAATTGGAATTCAGTTTCACATTAAATGGGACACTGAGGATTAAGACAAGGTTTGCTGTTCACATTTGGTTGGGACTTATAATTAAACAGTCACAGAGGAAATAGAAATAAGCAGAAATACATAGAATATTTTGTTCTTCAATCCACCGTTTGATGAGTTTCTCCTCGTCTGCCTGCAGCCAACAGGCGACCATGCAGGTGGAGTCTCTGCAGGAGCAGCTGAGCGGAGCGGTGAAGCAGCGGGACGACCTGCTCGCACAACTCCGAACGTCCCAGGAGCAGGTCAGCCAGTACGCAGTGTCGCTCTCCAACCTGCAGATGGTGCTAGAGCAGTTTCAACAAGGCAAGTGGCAGGTTCCAACTTTATGAATCTTTGCATGCTCAGTGTACTCTTTACAGATTCCTGCAGTCTAATAGAATCAGGTTTGTTGCAGCATTTCTTTTGTATTATTAAAATGATATTATTAATTGTTAAAAGAGGTTTGTTCTGTCTTCCCTCTGTCAGAGGAGAAAGCCATGTACTCGGCTGAGCTCGAGAAGCACAAGAGAGAGAAGGAGGAGTGGAGGAGAAAGGCTGTGAAGCTGGAGGACCAGGCGTCTGCCCTGCAGGTAAACCGCTGATCAATAACTGTGTTCCTACATGTGTCATTGATCACAGGTTATATTGCAGATGAATGAATGAATGAATGAATGCTGAAT
>NW_019479611.1:0-951 GCF_002814215.2 Seriola lalandi dorsalis | reverse complement strand
TCATCAGCTCAAAACGCTGTAATTTCAAGGGGATTTTTAACACTATTTATTATAATGGCCAAACATCCTGTACTTCACAAAAGATCTCCAGTGGATTTTTGCTTTTGCTTGTGTTGATGAACTCCCTTAAAAAAGGGAAGTGATGCAAAAATAAAACCCATGCTCATTCAGGGGCATGTCTCAAGTTAAGCAAATACATCGAGATACCTGTTTTAATGACAGTGAGTATTCTAAGTTTTCAAAATATATCATCATAAACACAAAAGGTTTGACCCAGTACCTCATGAGTCACATTATGTCAATCAACTCAATTTCTGCTTCTGCAACAGTCTTACTATTCATCAGGATCAAAAGTAACTGTTTACCCTCCTGTTATTTTCTCATCCTCTCTTCCCAAACCTGCAAATACTTGCAGTGGACATCTGACAAGGACCTCATGTGCATGGTCCAAACGTTGGGTGTGAAGGATGTCAAAGAAATCAAATTCGCTGAGAACAGAGTTAATGGTCAGTCAAGAGGGTGAGTGGTTGCACATCTAGTGTTTATAAAATATAGATAAAAATCAGACTAGGTCAAAACCTAGTGTATGACTGGGTCACATATAGTTTCTGTTGTTAACATGCTATTCAGATCTGTTAGTTTCTTTAGCTTAGCAGTTATCGAAGGGTTCTCTCTCTCCCTCCTACTCTCGTGCTCTCTCTTTCCTCTGCCTCATTTAGTAATAATGGCACATGTAATGAAGTAATGTAAGTAGTTTATTTGCCCTAATGGAGCCGAGGATTAGTGAATTCGAAGCGCTACTCCATTTCCTCGCAGCTCCTGAGCAGCGGGAAACCAGAGCGGCAAGGTGACTTCCTGTAACAAGAGACGTAGCCCTAAGCACACGGTTGGCATCTATACACGTTCCAGCTACATACTAGGTTTATACCTAGTCCTGTTTGAAAAAAAAAA
>NW_019479610.1:0-952 GCF_002814215.2 Seriola lalandi dorsalis | reverse complement strand
TTGGAAAACCCCCACGTGCATCAGACAATGAAATATTCCTCTTCATTTCTGCCACTGTGTGATTTAACCTGATAAGACATCTGCATTTCTCAATAAAATCCCTGCTCATTGTGGCTTTAAATCAGCCTCATTCTATACAGATGTAAATCGCGCTTTGTCAGTCTCTGATAAAAATCAGTCTGGAGCATTAGCTCGCGTTCGGCAGAGCATTGGGTTTGAGCCCTGACTTGATGTTATCACGCTGCGGTTGCTGTGGCAGCGGCTGCCCTGATCCTTCCGCATCCTCGGGGCAAAGGTCGCCAGGTTCAGACCGAGGTTGGGGTCAAGCAAGCAGGTTAAACACCTTGTCAGGGATTAGCGGGCTGCGAAGGAGGTGGAGGAAGTCTTCATTGGCTAACGTCTCTCTCCCCAGCTCACTGAACCACCTCCAGGACACACACACACATTTACACATGCTATCTAACACAGGCATACACACACACACACACACACACAACACATTTACTCAGCCTTTGTTGGCCAACATGGGCTGATACAAAGACCTGACACAGTGAGTGCTCAGACGAGCCCATCCCTGTCTGCAACCAGGCAGGAGTCACAGAGGAAGGAGAGCACGGCTAATTGAGACATTAATGGAGCCACGCAGAGATGGAAACAACAAATAAACACATTAAGTGCAACACAATGTTGGCGGTCATGACTTTCAATCACGTATTTATGGACCTTTTCCTTTCTGCCACAACATAATGAAGAAGGAGCCAAAATAAAGTCGAAACTTTAATCTGTTCATTGCAAATTTAAAAAAGAAAATACGCTTAATAATCTAACTTTAATCTAAAGATGAACGAGTCTAAAACTGACTAGAAGATGGGCAGGAAATGAATTGACAAAACTGAATCATAAAGGAAAAAAAAGCCAAACAGTCTCTAAATTTTGACTCGAAATTGCAAGA
>NW_019479609.1:0-952 GCF_002814215.2 Seriola lalandi dorsalis | reverse complement strand
ATCAGAAGAACGCAAAGATGAAGCGAGGGAGAGGAAGCATGCATGTGAACAGAGCGAGATGCAAGCGCCAGGAGTAGAAAAAGCAAGATTGCTTATTCATTCCATCCTCTCTCCTACAGTGTCTTTCCTCCCTCCCTCCCTCCCTCCCCTCTACCCTCTCTCTCTCCCTCTCCTTCTCTCTCTCTCTCTCTCTCTGTCCATCTGTCTGTCTATTGCTCTTTTTCCCTCACCCTCTCCCCCCTACTCTCGCTCACTCCACAGTTTTAAACCATCTATGCGAATGTGACAGAAGAAGCTCGTTCGGACAAGCATATTACCTTCCCCTGAGCAAGATGCTGGAGACACTAATCCAAACATGCACACACACACATACACACGCACACACAAACACACACATACACTCGATTAAACACACATGGATGTGGGGCTGTGGAGCTAAAAATATATCACACGCTTCCCCCTACTCTCCCATATCTCTCCCCACTCTACCCTCAGCATCCATCCCGCTCTCTCTCTCTCTCACACACACACACACACACACAAACCACACACCACACACAGACATAGGAGCATTACAAAGTCATGTTAAGCTTGAAGGGCTTGGATTCAGATCAAAGCCAAAATGTGCAAGAAATGACAATGGATTCTGAACCACCGAGGGTGCAAACCCAGCACGTGCAAACACACACAGACACAGGCAAATAAATGCTGTCTTTCAGCCTTTCTCGTACAGACACTCACACACGCAGACACACACATTTATTGTCAAGCATGATGACAGAAATAGTGGGGTTTCTAAATATGGAACATCCGAAACCGGTGGCTAAAAGCGAAAATGTACATTTATTCTAGTAATGTGCTTGAATACAAATTAAGACGCTTGTGTTTTTTGAGAATTTAAATTTTATGCTACTTTATACTGTACTATATCCCAGAGGGAAATTGCATTTTT
>NW_019479608.1:0-952 GCF_002814215.2 Seriola lalandi dorsalis | reverse complement strand
ACCCATACCCGGATAAGTTGTGGAAACTGATAGTGACAGGGGTCAGGGAGGGTGAGTGAGATCCATCTGTTGGTCTGTCCAACCCTCTGCTCTGTGAGATGCAGTTAAAAGCTCCAGCTATTTTTCTGGGAGCAAAAACTGTGTGGGTACTGTGATTTTTTTTCTTCATTTTTCATTTTTGACCCAGCACCTGTTGAAGAGGTTTTCTTTAATTTGATATCTTTTTTTGGGGTGGGATTCTTTCCCATGATTCCATTGATGTCAGGAGTCCATTCAGCTGGGACTTAACATCCCATTCTCTCTGCAGCAGTGGAAAACAGCAGTATATACAGGTCATCTCAAACTGTGCAGTTGGGACATGTAGCAATACACTGGCTTGACCTTTTGCCTTTTCTTTGATGACTTCCACAGGAAGTGAATGAACAGCTGACCTGATTTTGTTGTTGGCTCTGCCTCACACATCACCACAGGAACAACTGAGTCACCATGTATGAAGCAGGTTGGCAGTTCCGCACATACTCCACGAACCTAACCATGACAAGCTGATAATGTTGCTGTAATCCAGTGTTGCCAACAGCAAGCTAAATCTGGGGCATGTTCTGTGTTGTGTCAAACATATTACACTTTCCAATGTCTTCATCATGGCTTAACCTGTTAAGACTTGGTGAGACGTTTAAACGCTTCTCCCTTTCGTTCTGAAGACACGTAACTGATGAAATGGATTGGGATTTGCTGAAATTCGTGTCAGAAAGGTGAAATCCATTACGGGAAATGTATTTTGTTTGTTTTTTCTGCGGTTTTAGCAGCAAAAAAGTTTTTAAAGGTCCATATAGTATAAAGCTAGATGTCAATGTGTTGTTTGATTATAAAGCAGGTCTGGGTTCTATATTAATACTGTGAAAGAATCAAAGCCTCAGTCCACAGAGAAATGCACACAGCCTGTATTCAGAAA
>NW_019479607.1:0-952 GCF_002814215.2 Seriola lalandi dorsalis | reverse complement strand
GTTACCTGTCTATCTACCTGTCTCACTGTCTGTCTACCTGTCTCTGTCTCCTCCCTCTGTAGAGACTGTATTCAATCAGTCAGGTGACGTTCACAGGACTAACCACTGTCTTCATGTCTGTCTCTTTACCTGTCCGTCTGTCTACCTGTTTGTCTCTCTACCTGTCCGTCTGGCTGTTCAGTTTCTGCTCAAGGTGGAGGGTTGGGTTCAGGTGTGCTCTGAAGGGTCGTTGCCGTCGGCAACAGCAGAGCTGGAAGCTGCAATAAAGAAACACCAGGAACTAAATGAGGAGATCTCTGCTAACTACACACAGGTACCTGTCTCTCTCAACACCTGTCTGTCTAAACACCTGTCTGTCTGTACACTTGTCTGTCTCAACACCTGTCTGTCTGAACACCTGTCTATCTTTCTGAACACCTGTCTGTCTGTCTGTCTCAACACCTGTCTGTCTGTCTGTCTCAACACCTGCCTGTCTATCTCAACACCTGTCTGTCTACAGGTCAGTGAGAGTGGTAAAGCCTTATTGGACGTCCTCCAGCGTTGCCCAGCAACCGAATCTGATGACTCAGCAACCAAACCAGACTTCACCACGGCCACACATGGCATCATGGGAGTTCTGCACCAGGTGATGCAGGTACGACTCACTTTAGCCCGTCTCACATCCTTTTGTCTCTCTGTCACTGACCAACAGACAGGCAGGTGGACTGATTTGACGTTTGTTTGTTTTATTTTTTTGCAGGGTCAACATGAGGTGGAGGGGGCGTGGCAGCACCGTAAGCTCCGCCTCCACCAACGCCTGCAGCTGTGCGTCTTTCAACAGGACGTTAGACAGGTACGACAAATCCAGATCCAGATCCAGACCTAGATTCACATTAGGGTCCAGATTCATTTTAACGTCTCCACCTGTCTGCCTCTCTGCACCTGTCTGCCTCTCTGCACCTGTCTGCCTCTC
>NW_019479606.1:0-952 GCF_002814215.2 Seriola lalandi dorsalis | reverse complement strand
TTTGCAGTGTAACAGCAGCAAAGTGGACAGTACAAAAAGAACTGCAAAGTGTGAATAACAGTGCAAATAATTTTAAAAAGATATAAACAAGAATAATAGAGAATAATAATATAGTATGTACAAATCAGATACTTAAATATAACAGCAGATAAGAGATATTGCACAGTTGGTGTGTGTTAATTATTGCAAGTGAATTAAAGTAACTGATTAGTGAGATGTGAGACTCAGTATACTGTATGTTCTGTACTTCTACCACTGGCTACAACTGCTGCTTTGTTGTAATCCGGGATGTTTTTTCTAATAAATTAAGTCCCTCCCCTCTCTCTTTTGGTCTGCCTAAAAATCAAAGAGACGAATAAAAAGCTCTCCACTCCACAAGTGAGCAATTTTTTGGCCACTTAGACATTCTTCACATTCTACCAACAGCCCTTGAAGCTTCCATATCCCCATTAGATGTGGGAATCTAATTACAAATATCTGATTTGAAGGGGGAATGAGTTAACCTTTGCTGAAATGCCACTGCATAACCATCTGTGAATGGCAAAGAGGAGGACCAGGTCCAAGGCATTTCCACAGCAACTCACAGAATGATGGACAGCTGGCCTATCTCAAAGGAACAAAACATGCACGAGGGCCCAGTTTTCTTTCAATCTCTGGAGAGATTTGCTTTGCTATCTGAATGTAAATAGGGATTGACCCAGCATGGTTAGAATCAATGTCAATAGGCTAAAGCAGCCACTGGCTGGACCAGCTCTATGATATGACTGTAGAGGTTGTTCAGCCTGGATTCTCTCAACAATCTATCTGCAGATAAATGCAAAAAAGTACTTTGCTAAATGTCAGTACACGTGAAATCGATATGCACTTGTTCCGTTGTGTAATCCGGCCCTTTCCCCCTGATGCCCAGTTACAGAGAGTCATGTCAGGCCACTAATGTAATGAAAAAGGCCTG
>NW_019479605.1:0-952 GCF_002814215.2 Seriola lalandi dorsalis | reverse complement strand
GTGCCGCAGTGATGACTTTGGTCTGTCGCAACCTACCGTCGGCACAGTGATCACACAAACGGTAACAGTGCTTTCAAAGCCTCATACTGTGGCGCAGTTCATTTCAGTTCCACTGGATGTTCACACCTTGCAGACATTCATGGACATAGTGGGCTTCCCTGTTGTTGGTATAATTGATGGGAAGCACATCCGTGTTATCGCACCATCAGAAATTGAAGACTTTTTTGTCGACAGTACTGCACCATCCATACTCACATTGTTTTCTGTGCGTACTACAAGATTTTGGACATTGTTGCAGAATGGCCGGGCTCAACAGATGATGCCACGATGCTGTCTGAGAGTGGCCTGAGACAGCTTCTTGAAGGACATGATGTTCCAGCCAGATGCCACTTGTTAGTGGACCGTAGCTATCCATGCAAACCATGGCTCCTTACACCATACCTCCGTCCAGACTGGGGAGCACAGCGAAATTACAAGAGGTGGACTGAGCAGTAGCTGAGCATAGAAATATTATGGAAATTAAATTTAAAGAGCAAAAAATGTGTTGGAGTTTCCTAGTAGTTTAAATATTTTCCTCAAACAGCCCACACTGTCATGTATTGAAGGTTATTAATATTATTTGCAGTTGCTTTTAATTAAATTCTTTCCTTTTACCTGTATGGACTTAAAGGGCCAATAAAAAAACCCCACAGACAGTAGTTGAGCATCACATGGAGAAGTGCTGCTGAGGTATTTCTATGATTAGGCCTTTTGATTTCACTGTTCATACTATGCTCATTATCACCAAGAGTGCATTTCTGTTTTCTTGTTTTGTTTGATCAACCAGTCACACCTTTTAAAAGATTGCATCATACCTAACAAACAGGTCAACCACACCTCCTCACTAAGGTCAGAGTTTCTGTCCCTTCCTTTCTCCTTGCTGGAAATTTCTAGGCGAAGTTAAGAGCTGTCC
>NW_019479604.1:0-952 GCF_002814215.2 Seriola lalandi dorsalis | reverse complement strand
GTGCCGCAGTGATGACTTTGGTCTGTCGCAACCTACCGTCGGCACAGTGATCACACAAACGGTAACAGTGCTTTCAAAGCCTCATACTGTGGCGCAGTTCATTTCAGTTCCACTGGATGTTCACACCTTGCAGACATTCATGGACATAGTGGGCTTCCCTGTTGTTGGTATAATTGATGGGAAGCACATCCGTGTTATCGCACCATCAGAAATTGAAGACTTTTTTGTCGACAGTACTGCACCATCCATACTCACATTGTTTTCTGTGCGTACTACAAGATTTTGGACATTGTTGCAGAATGGCCGGGCTCAACAGATGATGCCACGATGCTGTCTGAGAGTGGCCTGAGACAGCTTCTTGAAGGACATGATGTTCCAGCCAGATGCCACTTGTTAGTGGACCGTAGCTATCCATGCAAACCATGGCTCCTTACACCATACCTCCATCCAGACTGGGGAGCACAGCGAAATTACAAGAGGTGGACTGAGCAGTAGCTGAGCATAGAAATATTATGGAAATTAAATTTAAAGAGCAAAAAATGTGTTGGAGTTTCCTAGTAGTTTAAATATTTTCCTCAAACAGCCCACACTGTCATGTATTGAAGGTTATTAATATTATTTGCAGTTGCTTTTAATTAAATTCTTTCCTTTTACCTGTATGGACTTAAAGGGCCAATAAAAAAACCCCACAGACAGTAGTTGAGCATCACATGGAGAAGTGCTGCTGAGGTATTTCTATGATTAGGCCTTTTGATTTCACTGTTCATACTATGCTCATTATCACCAAGAGTGCATTTCTGTTTTCTTGTTTTGTTTGATCAACCAGTCACACCTTTTAAAAGATTGCATCATACCTAACAAACAGGTCAACCACACCTCCTCACTAAGGTCAGAGTTTCTGTCCCTTCCTTTCTCCTTGCTGGAAATTTCTAGGCGAAGTTAAGAGCTGTCC
>NW_019479603.1:0-952 GCF_002814215.2 Seriola lalandi dorsalis | reverse complement strand
ATGAGGCGAGTTTAAAAGAGCGAAGTCAGACCTTCCTTTTAGGAGGTCTGACTTTGCTCTTACACAATGGGCTCACTACAGGATAGACATGCAGTAAAGAAAGCTACAAACACTTCCCATCCCCTTCTCAGGTCAAAGGCACAGTGTCCTTGCTGCTATGGTCGTAAATTTGAAGTGATTTTGTTTATTGCGTGCTCATGTTCAAACAGCAGGCAGTTAGTTGTCTCAAATACAAGATGGGTTTGCATCTTAAATGGGAGAAACTCAGAATAAAAGTGCCTCGTAATGATCGTTGCGTATGACTTCTCTTTTGAAATAATACATTTGCATTTAATTAGGGTTTGCCTCTTTACACCCTGTTCCCTTTTTCCATGTATGAAGCAACAATGGGGTGGTAATGAGGCGCTACCACTAGCACCAGAGCTGTACTGCATAACTGTGAAAAGTAACAGACCATTGCATATTCTTTTGGTTAGTTTTCTCTGTCCTTTGTTTGATAGTGTAAACTGTAGCAGTTCAATCCTTGAACTCAATTGTAAATGTAAAGAGTCAGTTACTAGTCACATCCTCCAACACATTATTTCCACTTGGATGATACATTTTTACAAGATATTCCTCTTTCTTTTGAAACTTGGTAAATCTGTAGTCATGGTTTTCCAACAGGGGATAGTTTTTACCATGAGGAGAGTGTGTGTAATATGTCCTGTCTGGCCCACACATGAACAAACCCTAAAGTCTCTCAAAAGTCTAACTTTGAACTAATGCATATAACTGTGGTGTAACAAGAAGCTGTGAGACCCAAAAACATCTCGTTTCATGACATCACCACTGAGACATGAGAGGGCAGGGCCAGATGGAATAAACACATGTGCGGGACAAGAACCATGTCCAAGCTACCCACACAAGTGCAAGGACTGTTTGATACTTACAGCTGCCTGTCACTCCATCAGAT
>NW_019479602.1:0-952 GCF_002814215.2 Seriola lalandi dorsalis | reverse complement strand
GACTATAAAATGAAAAAAAATTGTCAGCCTGATGAGAAACACCAAGACACTGAGATAAGCCTCTCAAATTCACTTTCTCTGACCCTAAGCAAGATGTCAATGAAGAGAGATTAAAATGTTTTAAAAAATGAATCAGAAATGACTGTATTAGGGTTAGTCCAATCATAACACACAGGCACAGAACAAGAAAGTTTTTACATGCCTTCTAAAGTGAAATGTCAGTTCACTGTTTACTGTGTGTTTGTATTTCTCAGCGCATGCATGTGAATACACACTTCCTGTTTGACACGTTTTACCAGGTGTGTCACAACATGAATACCGACTGATTCAACCTATCCTGGTTTCATTTTGCAATAGTGTGTCTGCGTATAGAAAGGTAAGCGCTTGTTGGGTGGAGGGCAGTGAGTAAAGTGAGAAGGATATTTGTGTGTTTACTCTATAGTTTTCTTCTTTCAACTGTGTGTGTGTGTGTGTGTGTGTGTGTGTGTGTCTATTATCACGTAATGCGTAGTGTATGTTTGCTCAGTAATCTCTGGCTGAACCTGTCTGATAGGTGTGGGCTGGCTGGCACTGACTTGCGCAGGTATGAAGAGAAATCCAGCACAGTCCTGAGCTTCAGTCCTGAGAGAGGAGGGGAGCTCCAGCACCTCTGTGTCGGGCACTCTGATTTCACAGAGGGGGGAAACTCATACACACCAACACCTGTGAAAAGGAGAGTGGAAGAGGAAACCTTGGGAAGGAGAAAAGGCTGGAGGGAGAGCGACAGAGGGGAGAATGCGTGAGAATGTGAAATAACCTGGAGGAGATTCTTCTACAGTGGTTTGACCCATGGGTCTGGGATTCTAATGTGGCATTTCAGGCTCTGGGATGTACAAGATGTTGCTGTGTTTCTCAGCATCACATTATATATTTGTGACTTAGGTAAGCATTTCAAACACATCTTTATAATGTG
>NW_019479601.1:0-952 GCF_002814215.2 Seriola lalandi dorsalis | reverse complement strand
ATCCATATTATATCAAGAGAGTTTTAATGCAGCACTCCCATTATCTGATCTGGCGCACTTGCAAATAGAAGCAAAAAACCTGAAGCTGGAATTCAGGTAAAGAAATCCTCTATTACCTCAAAGTTTAGATACCAGAATGAATCAACTTCAACATTATATTAGTATATGATGCATAAATATAATCATGAGTGCATATGTCAAGAAATATTACTGAATAATGTTGCTGTTATGAAGGCGATGCACAGTGTATTGGAAGTGCTCCACCACTTCCCTGCAGTTCCTGTGCAGCCGGGAAACCAGAGCGGCTCGGTAGACTGCCTGTAACAAGAGGTGTCTCTAAATCTAGTGACAATGCACTAAATTGGCAGCACTCCAGGCTCTAAAACTGTGAGGGAAATTCTTCTCTGTGTGAGACTGTTGAAATATAGTTTCGTTTCATTCGTTTTTTATGTGAACACAGAGGACACAGTTACATACAACAATCAGTACACATGCTACTTGAGTACAGAAATCATCTCTCTTTTATACACTCAACCATACTTAATCTGTCCATACTTAATCTGTCCAGGTTGACATGACCCAGCCAAAGCTTTCTGGACTCTTACATGTTGGTAATCAAAGTCCTCTTTCAACCATTAATAATAGGGTGATTATGAAATGAGCATGAAGAAAACTGAAAATTATCAAATAAACTCAGGAATACACTTAACAGCCTGAGTTCCCACCACTAATGGACTAAACTAAGCGCTGAAAAGAGTTTGCAGCTCTTTTGTTAGATACTACCATGGGTGTATTGTAGGCGAAGTCTTATAATAGATGCATGGAATTTACTCACTTCATTTTACTCACTTTCACTTCCTGCGCCTGTTACAATGGTAAACACCCCTTCCAAAAAAAAGAAAACCCCCCAAAAAACCTAACCAATCAGAACTCACGCTGAACGTCATATAAG
>NW_019479600.1:0-953 GCF_002814215.2 Seriola lalandi dorsalis | reverse complement strand
AGGCTTAAAACAAAATGTACTTACCGGAAATAATTGAACCGCCGACTCCTCTGAGTCTTTGAGAACAACTGAACGCAGAACAAGACATTTACCGGTAAACAACATGTTGGAGCTGATGAACTGAAAACACAATAAGTCAAATGTCCGACACATCGCTCTGACGTCATATCCGGATTAACAGGCAGGTCCCCCTGTGTGTCAATGACGCGGTAGCCACGCCCTAAAGCCACTCTGCTTTAACGTCTATTTTCTTTTAAATAGGACCATAATTTAAAAAATGAATATTATGTTGTATTGGAGAAAAAACCTCAAACTAGCGACAAACAGACCATAAACACGAAAACGTTTATTGAGGTTATAAATCAAGTGACAAGTACGGTCATTTTCCCACAGACTTCATAACAATCGGACTTCTTTTTGCAACCGGTGGAGTCACCATGATGGTCATTCGATAGATGCAAGTTTAAGGCTTCATATTCCAGACCCGGAGTCGACGTCCATTTTTATATAATCTATGGTCTGTGTCTGTTTTTGTGTGTTTTTGTTGTCTGTTTCTATTAATACAAAGAACAGTAAGTCATAAAAAGTCATTGTACAGTAAGTCATAAAAAGTCATTGTACAATAAGGCATAAAAAGTTATTTAAAAAGTCATATTATATTAAGGCATAAAATTTTCCAAAACGTCATACTATAATATGGATAAAAACGTTATAGGGTAGCATGGCTTAAAATGTCAAAAAAGTCATTGTATACGAAGGCATAAAAACTTCATTGTATAGTAAGGCATCTTACACATTAAACTGAAAATATAAAAATTTATTTTCCGGAAAAAACTGGATATCAGGATCTTTCCAGTGTGATAGTACTGAAGAACGAGCCATAATTACGTTGGACCGAAAACCAATAAAAGTAATTAACTAACATCAAAACTGACGGTGGGAAACCTGCTTTT
>NW_019479599.1:0-1156 GCF_002814215.2 Seriola lalandi dorsalis | reverse complement strand
TTGTAAAAGGTGTTTCCTTTGACATTTCCAGTGGTGGAGGAGGTTTCCAGATGGTGGTTTAAATTTACTAACTCTCCGGCTCTGCAGATTTTTATTTTCTTTTTTCAGTAATTACAAATAATTTTTTGGATTTCACATTCTTTATTCATATATTTATTTTGAAGCAGTGATAAATACTCCTATCAGACTGCGAGTGTTTTATTTACCTACATATTTTGGCTCCTGGAGTTTGAACAATCCGATATCTTTATATTTTTAGCATGTTTAAATTTGACAGGTCCATTTGTTTAAATGTCGTCTCGTTTGCTCTGCCTGGATCAGCTGGACATGAATTGAATGCTGACACAGACTGAGTGTGATCACATATAAAAGTGAAGAGAAGCTCCTGTGATGATTTTTCTGCACAGAAGATCATCACTGTAATGAAGTGAGAGATGATTGGGGTTCTTTGTTATGAGTTCTGCGGCTCAGTGAGACTCACATCAGGAATCTGTGGCCTTATCACATTATCATCATTATACCTGATGAAACCTGCTGCTGCACTTTGTTAGATTTCATTGCACTGTTTTAATTTCACATCTCCATCCTCACTCACTTCATCTCAGAATAATATGATATACTTTAGAGACTCAAGTCTCTGGTTGGATTTAGTGACTTAACAGTGGTCTATTCATTCATTTAGAAGGAAGCAGAAATAAAACAACAAAATAAGAAAAAAAATGCAAGTCAGAAGTCCTGTAACTAGAAACACAAAACGAAATGTCTTTCCTTCATTAGTTTAATCATTCAGTGAGCAGCACCTGAGGCCACAGCCTCTGTTTGTCACTGCTGGCATTTATTGTAACACACAGATGCAAATAGAGACACAACACAGCCACAAAGAGACACAACACAGCCACAAAGAGACACAACACAGCCACAAAGAGACACAACACAGCCACAAAGAGACACAACACAACCACAACTGGACACAACACAGCCACAAAGAGACACAACACAATCACAACTGGACACAACACAACCACAAAGAGACACAACACAACCACAACTGGACACAACACAGCCACAAAGAGATACAACACAGCCACAAAGAGACTCAAAATGACTAAATACAAATGGGGGGGGGGGCAGGGGCCCATTGTCTGATAATCTCATA
>NW_019479597.1:0-953 GCF_002814215.2 Seriola lalandi dorsalis | reverse complement strand
TCTCTCTCTCTCTCTCTCTCTTTATTCCTCTACATTGTGCTGTGAGTTCAACTTCCTTTGACTCGTTGTCATTGGCTTTCTCCCTCCCACCTCTACACTTTATCACTCTCGCCTTCATTTCTCGTCTCTCTGTTCCCACGATGGCAGCCGTGCTTCCTGTGGTTTGTGCTGCCAAATACAGCTTTCCCTCAGTCGCACTCATGCGCACACATGCACACAGACACGTACATTCACGCACAGTAACACTCTCCCATTCTTTCTATCACAAACAGCTTCCATCCAAATATAGTTTCTGTGAATTATGACACATCAAATTAGAATATTTGAATTGATGCAATTAAATGCAACCTCCTTATCCACTTTTTTTTGTTATGATGTACGAACCCATCTTCCTACATAGCTAATTAGCTACGTAGCTACATAGAAAAATAGCAACATAAAAAACGCACACACAGGTCGAAGTGAAGAGTGATGTTGGCAGGATGGATAAGTCACTCACTTTACATTGGAAATCTGCTATTATGAATGAATGAATGAATGAAGTGAAAAGAAATGGCAGTTCAGTATTTCAATTTTTTCCGCTAGTGGTAAAATCCCAGGGTATCAGGTAAAAGTAATCTTTTGGTATTGTGTTATTCTTAGATGCTCTGAGAAGATGAGGCATATATGGTGTCCAGCCCCTGCAGGCTAATGGAGATGGTCTCTAATGGAATGCGGTATACAGTAGAAGTAAATTGGGAAGAAAATGGGGGTAAATACAAAAGAAAATCACTTGGCATATGGCAAAACTATTTTTGTGCCTCTTTGTGAATCTTTGTCTGCATGTCTCCCCAACTCTGCATCTTTTTTCCGTCTCTCTCTCTTTCTCTCTCTCTCTCTCTCTTACTCTTGTGGAGGAGCACGATTGCCTGGAAAAAAAGCTGTCACTCAATAGTCTGAAGAAAGGCAGCAGA
>NW_019479596.1:0-953 GCF_002814215.2 Seriola lalandi dorsalis | reverse complement strand
TCAACAGACTCCTCCTCTGAGTCTGGGTCTGACTGAGGCTCAAACATGTGGCTGAGTCTCTCTGATGTTTCCTGTTCTGACCATCTTGATGCTCTCTGCTCTTTCACCTGTCCACCTGGAGCCAGCAGGTGGTGGGCGGGGCTCAAGGCCTGACCCAGATTTCTCAACCAGGAAGTAAGAGGAGATAAAAACCATGTTAAACTAAATATGAATCAATGCAGAGGATTTTTACAGAGTTAAAACACGTCTGGAGAGGAAGTTTAAAACATGCAGCAGAGCTTGTTGTGGTGAAGTAGTTTAGTGTCTCGCTCAAACAGACACTTTAAGGACATTTTCTGACCCCGACTAGAACTGAACTGTCTCAGTTTTGAGCCTCTTGAATTAATTAAGAAGTTAAAACTAATGTGGTGAATCCATTTATAGAAAGCAAAACCCATCTGTTGTTTAGAGAACTCTTATTATATTTTATATTATATTTTATTATATAATCCATATTTAGAAGTGGCAGTTGAGATAAAAGTCGAATGTGTGTCCACTAATTTACATCTGCTTTGTCCTTGAGCAAGAATCCAAACCACCAACGTTCACGTTATTAATTACTCTGAATGAGATCAGCTCAGTCCTTAAATTATAAAACATCACAGAGCCTATTAACCTGTTAACAGATTCCTCCATCAGCCTTGACCTACAGCGGCGTCATGGTCTCCTGATGAGACTGTGGTCTCTATAAAGGTCCACTGGTGTCCTCTGCCATCAGACAGAAGGACAGAGATAAATCTCTCTTACTGCAGGATCACTGTCCTCTCACTCCTCTCTCTTCCTCCTCTTATTCCATCTCATATGTTCCCATCACCATATTTCTACCTTTCATTTTCTTCTCCACCTGTTTATCTACACACACCCATTCAACCTTCATCTCACCCCACTCTCTCTCTCTCTCTCTCTCTCTCTCT
>NW_019479595.1:0-953 GCF_002814215.2 Seriola lalandi dorsalis | reverse complement strand
CCCTCCCTCCCGACCCCCATTCACAGTTTTCTCCTCTTAAAATAATATTAATAATCATTAGCATAATACTCACGTATCACATATGCAAATTGAATGGGTTGTTGTTGTTTCCAATGATGATTTGTTTAAAAAGTGCTTGTTTGATTTCATTGACACAAAAAGGAACAGCAAGGAGTGGAGCAGAAAAGTGGTGACTTGTTTTTTTTCTGTTTTTTGTTTTTTAAAAAGAAAAAGAAAAAGAAATCACTTCAGCAACATCATGTTAAAAGATCACGGATTGGCGTGCATTGCATTCTGAGACAGCCATGATGGAGCTGGGTAGAAGTTTGTCTAAGCTGTCTTTTCTACTGGCCACTGGCGGGCACAACCAGAGGAGTGCATGATTAGACAGGCGTCAACAACTGACACTGTGTGTCGATAAAACAAGTCAGTTATGTTCAAGCATCCTCTTCACCTCAGAACATGCTGTGTGCGCACCATGGGCTGAACTCCACTAAAATTTGCACTACCTCGTGTACACATGTGGCTCTCAAAAGAAATGTGGATGTCTTCACATTGACACAACAGTACCATAATCTCGACAAAGCTACACGCAGTAGAAACCAAACATGATCATGTATTGTAATTTGTTGTTCTGACGAGTTAAAAAAACAACAACATAAAAACAAAATCAAAGCTTTGTAGTCTCAAAGTACACCTGTAAAAACTGTGCTAATTGCATCTCATAATACAAAGTCTTATTACACAATTTTGCCTATTTTCCTGAGTTAAAACGTTTCTTGTAACAGACAATATATATTTTTTTGCCATTTGAATTCTGGGCCTTTCCCTGCCACAAATGTTATTATTATTGAAGTTATCAACATTATTCATTATTACTTTACAATGAATGGTATGATGATTGGTAAAACACAAGGGTTCAGGAAAGAAGTAGAAGAAAAAAAAAAAAAAAA
>NW_019479594.1:0-953 GCF_002814215.2 Seriola lalandi dorsalis | reverse complement strand
ATTTTTTTTTTTTTTTTTTTTTTTTTTTAAATGGTATGTAACCTGATGTAAAATAAAGATGAATCTAAAATGAATCCTCACAGTGTTTGTTCTCGTGTTTCTTTCTTACCCATCGCTATGGGGATGTCTGTCCAGTTCAGGGCACACTTCTGGGTGCAAACGCCATCTTCATTTAGCACCACAGTTAGGTCATCCTGCCCGACAGCCACCTTCCCATCAGCCAGTGGGGCGACCAGAGGCTCTAACTGTTTCCCGGTGGGGAAGAGCTCCTTGATGGAGCCACGGCCATCCATCTGGTTGACAGGAGAGATGGCACGTTTGAGTCAGGAGATACAGATAATAATACCTTAGCGACGAAAACTTTCTCTGTGAGGTCAGTTACTTTATAGACAGTAAAACAACATTAAGGAAAAGCCGAGAAGAGGAATAACTCCAAGCAGTACGAATAACAGAAATAAGAAAAGGAAAAATCCTAAAATAAACACACACACACAAATCAAGGGCAACAGAAGAACAAGTTATATAACAGCCTGCGTCTGAAGTGTGTTTTCAGATGTGGTATAAAAAGTGACACCTCTCAAAATCTGTCTATGAAACACCTTCTGCAGACTTGAAAGGCACCTGCAAAATGTTTATAGCTTGCCTCTTCACAGAATTATGAATAAAGGATTCAGGCCAGTTCACGCAGGGGTCACCACAGAGACTTAACCGCTGAACACTGAAAGTTTAACCGTGTTTTCTGCAGTCTTTCGGAAAAATATAAGAGTTTCAGAACAAACTCAACATGCAGATGAACAGTGAAGAAGTGAATTATGCTGCAGGTTTAAGTGGTTCCTATGAATCTTTTGATTGTTCCCTGAAAACCTGTCGCTACTGGAATCAAATGCACAACTGCCATTAATCCAGGCTACAGCCTCTCTTCTCCATTAATGAACACACTGCAAACGTTTTAC
>NW_019479593.1:0-953 GCF_002814215.2 Seriola lalandi dorsalis | reverse complement strand
ACACACACACACACACACACACACACACACACACACACACATAAAACGTGCTTTTAGTGACAATGGCGGAGAGAACTGAACATACAAAAATGTGAAGTTGGCATGCACCTAGCCCTGTCCCGTCCTGTCTTGTAATACCACTTTGTACCTCAAGAGGCGATAGTTTGTCACTGTAGTGTCCTGTTATCTGTCAATTCAACACGAGAAGATGAAGAAATAGGAACTGCGAGTAGGCTATAAACCTGTGTTGCAGCCATCCTCTCTCTGCAACATGCCTCCACTCTGTCCTCAAACTCAGCTATTGATGCTTCTGCTCTAGCTGCTCTCCCTCTCCCTCGCATTCTTCGACCTCAACTCCTGTCACCGCTACACCTTCCCTGTCTCTTTGACTGGGCTGAAATCATCATCGTCAGTTTAACAATAACCAAAGAAAACGATCTACTAGTTGCATAATCAGATTGCAAGGTGCAACCTGTGTGGAAAATATTAATCCCCAATCCATCCATGCAGGTTTGGCAACATCTCAACAAGGGCCCTATGCTGAGGTTATTAAAGCTAACATTAGCTCAACGTGGAGGTGAGGGTTGAGGCTTGGTTGTGAGTGGCCTCTGAGCCCAGTCCCAGAACATGTAAGAAACATGCTCTCATGTACACCCTGAATGACAGGGTTTGAGTAAAATTGCAGTGTTATATCCCTAAACGACTGGAGTAAGCGGTATTTATATATACTGTTGCTCATAAAGTTGGAATAAAATATTTTTTTACCTCTTTCCATGAAATGATTGTGACAATGTGATTTATTCTTGACAGATAAAGTGTATATCTTCTCAAAACTTTAGTAGTCAATCTCTTCCAAAGTGATTACTGATGCATTTAAGTTGGAATAAACAGAGGATTGTGTCTGAAAACAAAATTATTCCAACTTTATGGGCAACAGTGTATATATTTGAGAC
>NW_019479592.1:0-953 GCF_002814215.2 Seriola lalandi dorsalis | reverse complement strand
CGGAAACTGAACCAGATACAAAAACCAAAACCAGCAGCTAAAAGAGGCTGAAAACCTGCGAGGAGCTGCAGAGCTGGTGCTGATCCTCGCTCCTCTCTCTCTCTTCTATGACTGTCAGATAATCCAGATTATGGGTTTTGGGTGTTTGTGAACTGGTTTTACTCTGAACTAAATGTTGAATTAGCTCGTGCACATCCACACGCTGCGTTCAGGGGTTTAAAAAGGGTTTTCCCACCATTCGGAGGCTTTTATGGAAACATGGCTCGTCTGTGTTTGAAACGTTTTCTGGAGTTTGTCACAACAAATCCACAGAAAACTGTCGAGTCTGTAATTATATCACTGAGCCGATCTGTGGCAGAGAAGGAAATCCTCTCTCCAGGCTGCGTTCTCAGCCGGCGTGTTCAGATGAGTTCATCTGAGCGGCGTTTCCTCTCTTCTCGCTCAGGTGAAACCTCGCTCACCTGATCTCTGCTCTGCTGGATCAGATCATCTCAGGCCTCATTTGTTTCATCAGATTGTGAAACATCACGACGTCATTAGATTATATATGTTGCTACACAGACGCTGTGAGTTAAAATAAGAAACATGTTCTGTCTTCAGATTTCTCTTTGTGAAATATTAGTGCTGCCTTCAAGTCATGTGGGAAATATCAGCTTAAAGTGTAAAATGTGTCTTCACTTGTAGCTGTTAAGTTTGAAACTGTAACTGTAACTGTACTTAATCATCTAATATTATTCTATTCTGATATATTCATTATATTCTTCACAAAAACACACGTGAAACATGTAACGTGTCACAAACAGACGTGTGATTTTCACACGTTTTCGGATGACATGTGAAGGCATCACTTTTACTTTAAATATTACATCTGACACAATATCTTAAATGTGTGAAACTCGAGTCTGACGTTATTCAGCACATTGAGATTTCATCACTGACTGATTTCATCATTT
>NW_019479591.1:0-954 GCF_002814215.2 Seriola lalandi dorsalis | reverse complement strand
TTTCCTCAAATGGCTATTCCACCATGGTCTCTACAATTAATCACCGCCCACCCAGTCCTGCCTCCCCCCTCACAACTTCAGTAACCCCCCTCCCCTCCATAAACCAGGCGCAGTCAGGAGCCTCGTTGCGAAAGTGGACGGTTGTTAAAGATCAGATAAGCCACTCTGGGAATGGGACCACAAATCAGAAGCAAGAAAAACTTTGCCTTCTTTCGGGTCTTCCCACTCAGAAGACACCTCTTCATCCAAAGGGAATAAACTTTTCCTCTGAGCAGAAGAAGGAACAGGTGTAAGAAAACCACAAATGGGATAAAGTAGGGGTATTGTTTCGTCTTATTCCCTTGCCAAACAGGTATGAAGGTTGCAAGTCTTTTACTTACAACCATTTTAAAAGTTGGAGGTGTAAGAATAGAGCCACTGACTTTTTAAAGATATTTATGATATGCTTTAAACTGAGGTGTGGAGATCCTGTAGTCTACACAGGCTCTGTCCTAGAATAAAGCAACGGAAGTCTTTTGTTAGAAAGGCTGTGATTTCTAAAGGTGCGTCTCTGGGGCCCTGGTGTATGGCGCTAAAAGGTGTCGGAGAAGGCAGAGAGGTTTATTGGTTTCCATCTGAGTTGCAATGGCAAAGTGGTTCAAGGAGTTCCCCATCAATCTGAAGAATGGTACCGACAGGATCCGCTCAGCCTCCGAGTCCGGCTCACAACCAAGAGCCAATAAAGGCGGTCTGGTGGCCAGCATTGGTACCAAAACAACAGGCTCCAAAACGGGCCACCGCAAAAACTCCTCTGCTGACAGCACAGGAGGAGGTGGTGGTGGTGGAGGAGTTGGGTCTCTCCTGTCCGGAAGAAACCGAAAGAACTCAGCCATAGAGCTGAATAGAAACGGTGTCACCTCCCCGAAAGATGGAAAAGTTTGGGACACGCTCCTGTCTGGCAAGAGTCGCAAGAAC
>NW_019479589.1:0-954 GCF_002814215.2 Seriola lalandi dorsalis | reverse complement strand
GGGGAGGCGGGGGAGGCGGAGGGGGTTAATAGCAGATTAGGGATATATAGAGTCAAGAGAGGGAGCTGGTGGAAGGAGTTAGGAGATAGTTAAAATGAGACAGAGAGAGAATGTGTGATGACAAAATGGAGCTCGGGAGAAGAAAAAGGGGGAGGAAGGCAGACGGAGAAAATGAGACGGATGAAGACGAGGAAGACTGTGGATGATGTGCCGACGAGCAAAGGGAGGAGGAGGAGAACATGGTAGAGCCATAGCTCTAGCCAAGCTGGGTCATTAAAAGCCTGCAAGACTGGGCTCCGACTGAAGCTGCCTGCTGCTTATCACTGCTTATTTACTGTCAGTCCCTCAGAGACCCCCAGCAATAAAAAGATTTCTCTCCCTCTCCCCATTCTCCCTTACTCTATCACCCCACCACCACCACCATCCCACGCCCCCACCCCAACCATTACCTCACCCCCAACCTCAACCCTTTTACCCCCTTTCTCATCATCTGCTGCTGTCTCTCTGCATTTTGTTTCTCTCTCTCTCTCTCTGACCCCCCCTCCCTCATACACACACGTATATATCCAAATATGCAGGGGGAGACACACAAGCTAAAACGCGAGTAAATATAAACACACACACACACACACACAGGCCCTCCCTACCCTATCTCGTCCTTGCTCTGTTTTGTGTCTGGAGGCCATGTCAGACAGTGTGTGTTTGTTTGTCTGTGACTCAGCCCAGGTCTGCCTCATTCACATTCACGTGTGCTCGTAAAGAGAAACACAGAAAGACGCACATATCCGTGCAGATATATTCACAGACATACTAACACAAACAGACTATTCATCCATTCAATAAAAAAAATAAATAAATAAAACTTCCCCTTTCTAGTTTCTTCCTCATTTTATGCTCTTTAATTGTCCCGTCCCATCAGCTCTGCTCCACTCCAGTTATTTACTTATTACATAT
>NW_019479587.1:0-954 GCF_002814215.2 Seriola lalandi dorsalis | reverse complement strand
TTTTTAAAAGTCTAGATATCCAACTTAAAACTTCTTGATTGTTGGTGTTGTGTGTCAGGTGCTTGATAGATTTGTTTCTGTATTGTGAACTTGCTGTGACTCAGTTGTCACAGCCTCAACCAAACTAAGTGCTGAGCGGATGTAGAGACACTTTGACAGCTCGACTTGTTACAGAGTAGTCTCTGTCTCTGCTAAGCTAATGCTAGAGGCAAGTCTGAGCTTCCTAAATAAATGGAAATGTTAAATAGCGCACTGTATGTAGAGTAAGAACATTTGCACAGCAATATCGATCTAAAACTGACAACTGGGTTTAATGAGGTGTGCAAACAATGCCAAAACCTAATATTTGTATTGTCTGAAGGAAATATTTGTTCTTCCATGATGAAAAAATACAAGGCTCCACCTTCCCTGTTGTCAAACAGTGTTTTAATTTACATGTGCGCCATCACACAGTGTTATTTATCATCCCAGTGTGACAGATTGGAGCTGAGATGAGATGAGACTGAGGTACCTAAGAGTGTTCACACTGCTCACATGACAATAAACTGCACAGCTGTTTTTTGTAGACTTTAGAATTTTTTCCACAATTTAAAAGAAAAAAATTATATTTAAGTGTTGATTTAATATCTCTATAGATCATATTAGTGATATTACGTCCATCAGTGGTTGAAATGTAATGTACTAATATTCAGCTGATCATACAGAATATTTGTATCAGATGATTATCTGCAAAATCAAAAATCAATAAAGTAGTTTTATGGATTAAAAAGTGAGTTTGTGGTTTTGTGTGTGTTTTTCTCTGTTTTGACTCAAGTAAGCAAAGCTTCATGGGTAAGCTCAGTGATGCTTCCTTTAACACTCGGGCCAGTGGAGTGTGTGTGGATATGAATCCTGAAGCAGAACCTGGAAACCCACTGATCTGACTGAGAAAAAGTCCTGTACTCTCAGTTTAAT
>NW_019479586.1:0-954 GCF_002814215.2 Seriola lalandi dorsalis | reverse complement strand
GAGACTTAAATACACCGCCATGATTAAGAGGGTGCGTTGGTTGTGTGTTGCAGTGGTAGGAGCATGTCATGTGAATGTAGCAGCAGACTCCTGCTGAGCTGCCTGAACTAGCAGGTCCCTTCATTTCTGTGATTTTGCATTCCGGCTAATTTACTTTTATTAAACAATATGGGCTATGAACTTAATTTATATTAAATATATTAACTGAAATTCATTTCTATAAAATATGTTCTAAAAATATGTTTAGTGAACAATATGTGCTATAAGATTTATTTCTACTAAAAAATATGGGCTATGCAGTTCCATTTATTATTATTTATTACAATTATGTATTTATTATTATTAATTTAATATCCATAAAGAAACCGTTTAAACTGAAATCTTGTACTTGCTGTCCATCACTGTTTGTCAAACAGTCTATAAATAAAGCTTCCTGTCTGCTTCAGTTATTGATCACAGGATCACCGTGTGCTTTTACAGCCCGTTATCACTGCACTGCAACAGTAGGTCAGCGATATGAAGAAAACCCCTGTTTCCTGAGCACATCATGCTATGTGAAATTATGAACTCCAATAACCCCAAGAAGTCAGACGAGCTTTCCTGGCTACGTCATCATCGGGGCCCCGCCCCTTAATCACCCTATCTCGCAACAGTACCCTCCCATCGCTCCTGATTGGATTAAACCTCACACCTCCGCCCCGCAATTGGCTGATTCACATGCTATCCAGGATGCTTAGATGTGTGTACCCACGTGTGCCGAAACCGGTTTACACTTTCACATTCACTGTGAAGCTAAATGCTAAACATGAACTTGACGGTCCACAGGCTGGGTGAGAGTGGGAAGAGACGAAGTAATGCTTGACTAAGTTGTAGTCCTTAGTTTGTCAAAACACAGTCGCTGATGTGTGTCAATAAAACACAATATTATTAAATTCCACATTATAAGTTATTCGT
>NW_019479585.1:0-954 GCF_002814215.2 Seriola lalandi dorsalis | reverse complement strand
GGTGCTTTGTCACTCAGGTTATTTAAATTCCCTGGTTGACTTTTAACTGGCAAAATTGACCGTTTAAATTCACTTTAATTGCTCTAATTTTCTCTTTTTTCTCTCAATAATTTCTGTCTGTCTGCAAAGTATTATTGTCATATTATTCATCTGATGACTTGAGTTTAAAAGTCATCAGATCATCATATTTTTACAGGCCACAGTTCTACAAGATGCAAACAATGAGATTTTGGACATCAATTTTTAAGGCCTTGACCTCTTTTATTTTCTTTCACTTTGTAGTCTGATTGCAACCATTTTGATGTCCTGCTTTGGTGTTTCCATCAGCTGTGTTTTGCTGCATATAAGCAGTGTGGCTCTCGGTCTGTGGTGTGATTTGTCAAAGCAGTCTGACATTCAACAGAAGCTGTCTCTACTTAAGACACCAAGAGCACACTGCAGTGACAGAATATTTTAATAAAGATGCTGCTGAGGGAGATTACACAAGCACAAACTGGGTATTTCACACAGCAATATTTCTTATTATGCCCATCTGCAGGCACAATAGCAAGCTTTTGTCCTGGTTTCAGAGTGCCTTGGGTGGTAGCACTGCTGTTGTGGAGGGTTTTGTGCAGGGATAACGGCCTGAATGGATAACGGGTACAGAGGCAAATCAGTATCCTACGGGGCATTAAGACATTCATCCAAATGATTTTAGCAAGTACAAGACAGTAAAAGCATGCAGTGTAATTCCACAGGGCTGTTTGCTTTTTTTTTTCATGGCAACAGAATTCAACAGCAGCTCATATGACAGATCCAGATAAGATTTTATTAGGAATCACCTGCTCTTGCATTTTCATTTCCCCTTTACAAATAAATGCTACCATAGAAACTGAGCCTGTAATGTCGAACACAAAAAACCAGTAGACAGTCAGAGTGTGTATCCACCTGACATACTGTACAATCTTTGTGTTT
>NW_019479584.1:0-954 GCF_002814215.2 Seriola lalandi dorsalis | reverse complement strand
ACCTCCAAATAGATGATGAGGAGAAATTCAGGCAGGAGTACAAGAGGCTCCATCAAGCTATGGAAATGGTCGGCTTCTTGGCCTCCACCAAGAAACAGTATGTATGGTTCGGATAATAAACAACACAAGTGAAATGCTGCAGGCTGGAGTCAAACGGTGTATACTTACCTTTTTAGGGAAAGTCAACAAAAGATTAATTGCATCGTTGTAAGAGGTGCTTGCATAACAAATGTTACTTGGAAATGTCCAGTGCTTAAACAAAGTGTTTGCAAATAATAATTAGCTTGTCATTCAATTAGCTCGGGAATTTTCATCAAGGACAGAACCGTACATGCCAGAGGGTTTGGAGCAAATATTATTACATTACAACTCACATACTTGGTCCTCTAAAAGGGTGAAGAAGGCTAAGAAATATTTACTGTACGCAGTCCAGCACCGTTTCATTTTTCAGTCAGACAGTGTTCGCAGTCTTTACATTGACGTTGCACAGTTTTGAGTTAGCTGTACCAATCTAAAGACTGTGCAGGTTGGATAACTGGTGTGCATTTTAACTAAAGAGTGTCTAAAAGTTTCTGCTTTCTTTACTGGTGTCAATAACAGGTCAGGGCTTGTCAAGGCAAGCGAGAGAAAATGCACCAAGCATGTCGGCAAGTGCACGACAGCCTTGGGACACATCGTACACATAGCAGTGCTAGCAGCATAGTTTGTAACCTGTTCAGCTTGGTCCCTCTGGTGAATAACCACAATAAAGCTGTAACTGTTCATGTGAATCACTCTACACAGCAAAGTAAATATAAACAGTCTATAATGGCATATATTCCTTACATGATGAACTAATTCAGTAACTCTTGACCATGTACAGCTTGTTTTAGGCTTTGTTCCCTAAAGTAGCAGATGAGATATATCAATATAGAAAAATAGCAAACATTAATATCATCAACTATTCACTACTTC
>NW_019479583.1:0-954 GCF_002814215.2 Seriola lalandi dorsalis | reverse complement strand
CGCCTGCCTCTAGTTGTTTGTTTATGTATTCTTTGCTAAGCTGTTAGCTTGTTTTCACACGTCTGAGGTCAGTGTTGTGTACTGTGTGTGTGCGTGTGTTTGCAGTAGGTCAGTGAGTGTGCACATGTGCTCATTTGCTGCTAATTGATTTAGTAATTAACAAAGAAGAAGGTTCCTTTTTTATCAGACTTCATCAGATCATTAAAACCACACTTTGATTTAATAGAAGGTTAAGTATCCTTCTTGAAGATAAAGATCAGTTTTAACTAAGATTTTAATCATAATTAAAAAAAACAAAAAGTATATCAACTGCTATTCATGCTCAGTGGGTGAAGAAAAACCTCAACCCTTTTATATTCAACATCCGTAACATTTTTTATTTTTATCTCTGCTGTCAGATGTGCAAATCAATCGGGATTAAGGCGCGGTCTTACTCCTGAATGGATTACATAACTCCTGTTTCTCAGGAATGACGAGTGTGTAGCAGGTGTGGTATCCACCTGGACTAACAAGGGTCTAGATTGAAGCAATTATGTGATTGAGAAACTTGACACTCTGGTCAGACCTGATTCAAATATCATTTGTAGAATTTACTTCAAGCTGCTTTGACAACCATAATAAGATTATTAGTGTATCAGGGCATTTCTCATTTTGCTCGGTGTGTTTTTAATTCAAATTAGTGTCCAGATTTGTTGCCTTTTAATCTTGGCAATCTTTCTGAAACATTATATTGCACTGTTAGCACAGAGTTAAAGCTTAGGGCATTGCAGAGACTCGTTTTGGAAACATGAGACTGAGCTCAAATACGCAATGATTACCTTTGTGTTATAAGGCTGCTGTCCTCCTCAAGTGTGGTGACATAAGTCTCTCTCAGCTGCGATGAGAGAGAGAGAGAGAGAGAGAGAGAGAGAAGCTAGATGCCTGTTGTCTTTTCCTGTTGGGAGTGTTTGGCTC
>NW_019479582.1:0-954 GCF_002814215.2 Seriola lalandi dorsalis | reverse complement strand
CATGTCAGTTAAACAGCGAGGTCTGTTATTACTTGACCATGGTATGATCCCCAAATATTCTGATCTAATAGATCTGCTCTTTTTATAAATGAGGTTTGTGCTGCAGGGATGATGCATTTTTGCAGGCCAACCTGGAAGTTAGCATCACCCTGGTTCCCTCAACAAAAAAGCAGTGAAATTTTTACGTTGGCTTTTAGATCAGAAAATAGACTCTATGACAAACAAAAGTTTATGATATTTACACATTTAGTTAGGATAATCTTCACAAAAGAACACCACTTTTCTGATTTTTCAAGCCTAAATACAATCGCCAGAAGTAAAGAGCTAATGTAAGGCTATAAACAAACTACACCAGGGTATGATTACTTAAACGTATATGCTAACATATTAGCCATGTCAGCTTTATAAAGTGAGGCAGGAGGGAGAGCACATGCAGGTGGTAAATGCATGGGCTTTTAAGCTTAGAGAAAATCTTGGGTTTACATTGGAGTGAAGTTACGACATTGTAGCATCAGTGGCGTGTGGCTAACTTAGACGTTATCCTCTTACTCACGCATCTCAGCATCAGTCCCAGGGGACAGCCACAACTTGAGTTGTTACTACGCATTTAGATCCTGCAGATTGTGCACACTCATGGGATTTTCTTTCAAGTCCCCCCAGCCTGGTTGCACCTCATGTGTCTATTTCAACAATGCACTCTCTTTATAAAGTATCGCTCCTCAGCAAATGGCCTCGGTTTGATGGGAAAGATTTAACCCTCCACTATGTGCCACCAGGCAGCGATGTGTGAAGAGTCCTTGGCCAACACACTGCGGAGGTCTGAGGGTTAAGTGTTCGCTCGCACCCTGATGGACCTTCCTGCTCTCACATCATTGCCCTGATGAAAATGAATCCGTGAAACATGGTTCCTGATTTCTTCACGGCTCATGTATGCATATACGTACCCAGGCACGG
>NW_019479581.1:0-954 GCF_002814215.2 Seriola lalandi dorsalis | reverse complement strand
TAGCCGTTCAGTCATCCAGGGTGCATCCCCCTCCACCCCACCTCCCGACTTCCCTCCCTCAAATTCACACAAACACAGACACACACGTTCAAGCATACTCCTAAGCGGCAAAAGGATCCCTTGATGTAGAATCTAGAGCAAGCATCAGAGTGAGGAAACACTTGACTGCTCAGTGAAATCACAAACACTAACACCTTTCATACGATGGTGGGCGGTGGGTAAAGCCCATTACCTAAACTGAGATAATAATACTATAGTACCTGAGTGGGTACATAACATTTTGCAGCTCCAGAACATATGATGGTTGATATAAAAGCGACTATAAATGACCCCAAAAGGACTTACATGCATGGAGAATAATCATATGGATTTAGGGAAGCAGAAGAAAACACTTGCTATCATTAAAATGTCAATAATATAACATACAAACATGCAGTAAAAGCACACACACAAATGCAGACAGAGGATATGCATAGTAGTATCTCAGGGAGAACCTGCAGCTGCCAAGGAATGAAGCTCATAAGTGGGTCGTGGCAATGAACAATAGCTCACATTCTTATTTAAAGGTCTCTCTCTCTCTCTCTTTCTCCCACCAGTTTGTTCTGACTTCATGACCATTCCTTACAGCTCAACAAACACACTTTGTTTTATATTACAGATTAGGGTGTAGGTTTTTGTTTTTCCACCAGATTACACTGATCAAATTCCTGTGAGGACAACTGAATGTTGGTATACTCTGCCACCTAGGGGTACTACTATTTACGTTGTAGACAAAGTGGGGGCTGGAAAAAACTGATCATTATTACCTAGAAAAGCCATAAGAGCAGACAGTTATATACATTTATATAACTATCTATTTCTATCTAATGATTTTAAGAATTACAACAATTATAAGAATTATGAATTAAAGGACAGGTGTACATTTTTCTGTCTCATCTATCTTATCGCTTAGAG
>NW_019479580.1:0-954 GCF_002814215.2 Seriola lalandi dorsalis | reverse complement strand
TCATAAAAGCACAAGTTCCTCTGCTGCCTTAAAAATGTGAGAGAACTGAACTTAGGTGGAATAATTATAGTCGCTTTTGAAAGTTGATGGAACTTGATAAAACAGGTTCATTAAACTTCAGATATGAAAATGAATCTTACATTATGAGAAGAAGCAACAAAACATAAATTATCATGTATTAAGACACAGAAAGTTTCCACCATGAATATTTTGTTTGTCTCTGAAAGAGATGAATGCAAAGTCAGGAGAACTCACGTTTCTAGTCGTCTGAAAATAAACACTAGAAAATTTAAGTTGAACTGACTTGAAATTGAATAAAACTTACATATTTAGGTTAAGTTAATGAAAAAAGGTGAGTTGATTCCACTAGATTCCTGTGTGATGTTTTACAGTGCATTTTCTTCAAACTCTTAACCTCTAACTTAAGTTGTGTTGGTAGCAAAAAAAAAGAAAGGCAAAGTGAAGTTTATAAATGCATCCTGAAATCACAAGCCTGAAGTGAGTCACTCGGTGAAGTGTGTAAAGATACGTCCATCAGGTTGATGATACTGTGGCAGGTGCTGAGACTCAGGCCGTCAAACTTGATCTCTTTTCCTGAGGACAGAGGATTAAAACAGTAGAATACAATTCAATGAAAAAGCACAAAAATACATCAATACTAAAAATAGTATTTTATTTTATTACTTTAATCCTCTGTTTACTGCTATTTGTAATGTCATCCTTTTTACAGACACAATCATCCATTCCTGATTAAATAACAGTAATAATGTAGGAGGTTAAATGTGAACGCCACACAAGATCTTCTCTGACTTAGCGCCACCACAACTGAAGTTTTTAACAATAAGACCCTAAATGAGAGAACCAGTAACTTCTACTCTAGAGTCTACACACTTCTCTAGTCCTTTCTGTCTTTAACAGCAGAAAGCTTCATGATATCCAGAGACCGATGTCTTT
>NW_019479579.1:0-954 GCF_002814215.2 Seriola lalandi dorsalis | reverse complement strand
CACACACACACACACACACACACACACACACACACACACACACACTCACACACTGACTGTCCACATCAACGGCTTAACTCAGCCCGCCACAGACAATACCCCACCGTTTTTCCTTTAAGCATGCGCTAATAGTTTCAGCTTTATTTCTAAAGCAACAGTGTTTTTTCTGGCTGACAGTCAAAGCCTCGGTGTGAGATATTTGGGCCGGGATGAAGACATCAAGAGTGGAGGCAGGTATAAATAGTTCTGTAACGGCAGTACAATGGATGACCCTTCAGTCTGAGATGAACAAACACAGCTACATCAGTACACAGTGAAGTTATATCAGTGGAAGTGAACCAAGAGCCTGACATACAGTCTTGTGTTACCAGCACAGATTGCAGTTAACTGCTTCTGGCCTCTATTATGAGACGTGTTGGTGCTGGCAGAATACAACAAACCTGTATCACCACGGTTTTATTTTTAGGAAATTTATGACTGTTGTGTCTCTAAGTGGAGCCAATAAACAAAGTCTGTAAACATTCCCTTTTATATTAGGATATATATCATACAATCAGTGTGGATGGGGTTGGGCTGAACTCCAGAACTTGATCTGGGGAGACTTCAGAGATCAAATAATGTTCTACTGAATAAGTATTAAAAATACAAACAATTCTATGAAGTTGCTGCTTGTCAACTAAACTTTGCCCTGAGCGTTTGTAAGGTGGATCTAAAGCATGGATTTTCAAAATCTGACACCGGGCCCACCCTCAGACAAAATCAAGACCACCAGGCCTCATTAGTAGAGCTGAATTAACAAACAAATAATTAGTAGAGCTGAATTAACAAACAAACATTCAAACTTTTCATAGTTCTTATTTGCAGTATACCCAAGGATATACATACAACTATCACTGGATTCTTTTAAAACTGAAAAACTTAAAAACATGATGAATTTCTGCAGTAACAGTATAA
>NW_019479578.1:0-954 GCF_002814215.2 Seriola lalandi dorsalis | reverse complement strand
GTGACATTATTGTCACCATATTAAAATGTATTTAATGCAATTTTAGGACTTTTTCTAAATTACAACATAATATTTATAATTTGTATTTATTCTCAACCAGTCAGTGGACTTAATATTGGGCCTGATATTCATTTAAAATATTAGTTTTCCTCTAAACATAACAAATAAAAGCTCTTTTTCATGACATTGCTTTTTTCTCAACATATTTTATTCCATATATTTTTTGGTATATATATATATTTTATATATATACATATATTCTCTGACACTCAGTCATGTGACTTCTCTCAGAAAATAAAACTGGATGTCAGAACAAGAGCGTGTTGTTTCAGTGTGATCGCGGTGTTGCAGTCCTTCACTCGTACGTGTTGATCTTGTTTTCCCGCCTCACTGAACATCTTCCATCATTCACAGCGAAGAGCTTCTGTCCTGTGTCAGTGTGACTGTATCTGCAGCCGCTCCGATGGTTTGGCCTCAGGCTCTCCATATGAGAGCTCTATGTATAGAAGCATGTTCTGTTGTGGAGGCCTGGAGTCAACAAACGCTGCGTCTTTATTCTCTGATGTAAATACTGAAGCTCTCTGAACCGTTAACACTCACATTCATCTCAACATCACTTCTTCCTCTTGTTTCCTCTTTCTCCTCCTCAGCTTCAGCAGCTACAGCGTTCAGACCTCTGTGGTCGTAATGTTTCACGCTGAATCTTCTGCTTCTACTCAGTAAAATGATGATCAGAAACCAACAGGTGACGTGTTTCAGTGAGTTGTTGTATCATTAATGAGCCGGCAGACTTTATGAAACGGCTCTGTCTGGTTCTGTGAATCTAGCTGCTGACGTCATGTCTGTCTCTGCTGATGCAGATATTTAAACACAATCAATAAAGATCAGCTACAGACAGATGTGGAGTCATGACGTCTTCATCGACACAAACACAGTTGCAGGCAGAAGACCTGA
>NW_019479577.1:0-955 GCF_002814215.2 Seriola lalandi dorsalis | reverse complement strand
GACTGTAAATAAAGATGGGCGTCGCCTCCGTGACGTCACTCACAGGTTTCTGGAGAGCGGTTCTGAAGCTCAGAGTGAGCTGCTCCGCCGTCGCCATCTTGGCAGTGTCTGACTCCGCCCCTTACTCCTGGCTAATCCAAAAATGGACAAAGAGCACGAGCTCAGTTTGTGGCAAGCATGAGCTCACCCACCTGTCACTGAAAGAGGCCACGCCCTCAATTCTCCATAACTTTAAGCCTTAATAAACTGTAAACAGGTGAGTCATATAAACAAACAAACCACTGCTGACTATAGTTACGTCAGGAGTGTTTGAACAATCAGCAGCAGAGTTCATAAAGAAACTAACCTATCAAATATCTTTCTATAATCTATCTATATGTGATGTCATCTATGAAATCATGAGCTCCTCCCATGAGAGAAATCACCTGACTTCCTGCAGGTTGGTCAGAAACTTTATCAGCTGTTTTCTAACATCTGATCCTGCAGCTGGATCCAGTCCTGACGGAGATAATGAAGTTTCCACGACAGCTCTCTTCTGACTTTATGGGGGGGCGGCAACGAGGCGTGTTCGCCAAACATGCCCGCCGCCGCACAAAGGAGCCGTCAACAAGCTAATTAACAGCTGGCTTCAGACCAGAGAGAGAGGCACTCTGGGTAATTATCATCAGCGTTGAGTAATTCAGCTCATGTAGGAGAAGGGGGGGAGGGGTTAAATAACCTGAAGTCTGAGTACAGCTGTCAACAACATCTGAAGTGTTTCTGTCCATCATTTCTTCTCATGTTGAACATGATGAAGCCAATAATCACATGTCTGATTTTCAATCAATAATTAAAGATGTAGAATTCACACTGTTCGACATGAGTGTCGGAGTTACAGAGGCTGCACCTCTCTCTCTGTGCCGCTGCTTTAATGAGCCTCACTCCACCCGCCTGACTCCAGATCAGCACACGATCC
>NW_019479576.1:0-955 GCF_002814215.2 Seriola lalandi dorsalis | reverse complement strand
GAGTAGATTTTTTTTCTTAAAAATCAATCTATACCTCCTCGGTGTTTCTTTTCACTTCACACATTTGGCATTACGTGTTTGGGCGGCCACTGAGAATAGTTGCTATATGACTTCATTTCCAAACTACAGCCTTCTGAGGAGTCCAGTAAAGCTAATTTATCGTTTTATCTATAAAACATCAGGAAATAATAATATGTAAAACTTCAGGTAAGAATTTCCCACAGCCCAAGGTGACATCTTCAAATGTCTTCACTTTTGTCTAACCAACATTCAAAAAGTCAAAGATATTCAATTTGCTGTATGACAATGAAAAGCATCAAATCCTCACACCTGAGAAGCTGGAACCATCAAATGTTCAGGTATCAAAATAGCCGACTAATTTATCATCTACTTGTTGCAGCTCTACAGCTACACATACAGTGTATATGACAGAATCTAAGCAGAAATGTGCTTGCTCTGTCATAGAGCGCTCTTAAAGGCTTCCCAAATGTTGAATGTTAAATTGAAATTACTAAACGTCAAAGTGCAGCCACTGTTTTGACAAATATATCCAACATTGGTTTCATGCTCATTGTTTAGCTGGATGCTTAAGGTGAGTATTGCCTGGGCACAGTTTCCAGTATTTATACGCACGTTACATTGTTCATATCAAAATGGATATTTGGGAAATAGAATTAACAACAGAATAAAGCGGAGAATGGCAGAACAACAGAGGCATGGATTTTTTAAAGGGATTACGTAACACTTAAAATAATTGTAATGAATGCACATTACAAATGCAGCACACATGTCCTGTTAAATTCTGGTGCGCGTGTTAATGGTTGTGCATTTCCGTGGCTATGGTTCAAATTTGTTTAAATGGCAGAAGGAAGTACATGACACACTGAGTTAGTGTGTGTGTAAGAAGCTGGAGTACTGGTGGTGAAGCAGTGGGTTTAGCTGAGGAGATTAACAC
>NW_019479575.1:0-955 GCF_002814215.2 Seriola lalandi dorsalis | reverse complement strand
TGTGTGTGTGTGTGTGTGTGTGTGTGTGTGTGTGTGTGTGTGTGTGTGTGTGTGTGTGTGTGTGTGCATGCGTGGGTGTCATAAACTGCGTACATTTTCTTTCTCCGTGTGAGTTCAAGTGTGGATGGCCAGTGAAAGTGTGCATTTCAGTTTATGTGTGACTAATCAATTAAGCTAGAGAGTAAACAAGTGAGTAGGTTCAGCAAGTCAGTTTGCAAAGGAAGGAAAAGAAAAAAAAATCAGAAAGCGGGTGCAGTTGGGAGACTATGAGCATTAACTATTTTCCAACAAGTATCTTCAGTCACAGCTATGTCAGGAAAAATGTGCAGTCATCAGTTCAGAGGAAGCTCTGTTCAGTGACAAGAGTCTCTATTAGCATTCACATCCACTGTCCATAAGTGAATCTTCTTATCTTCCATTCAGCTATTCTCCCCCTCATCAAAAACTGAATAGCAGTAGAGCAAACACAAAGCACAAAGCCTGTGATGTGCAAGCAAAAAAAAAAATGCAAACGAGTACCTAAACAAGCACAAATGCCTTATCACAAACAGCAAAGCTTAAGCTCGAGATTATGCAGAATAGGAAATGTAATCAACCTCATTTATCTGTATTTCTGTACAATTCTGCGGCAAAACAAACATTTGCATCTCAACAGAGATTAAGGTTTAAGCAAATATACAAACACCCATCTGAAAACAAGAGATATCTTGTTATACACAAAGTGTTCCGAAAACTACCTCTGCTTCGTTCAATAAAAACCCACGGGTACGCCATGTATTTAACTAACCTGCTCTTTAAGGGTAAGTAATCAAGTAGCAGACTTATCATCTATCAAAGCAGAGTAAATAATTACCTCTGGTCGCTTCGCTGTGGACAGAGTTTTGTTTAGGAGGAGTGGCGGTGGTGTGGGTCATACCTCGCATTCTCGGGAGCCTGAGATGGTATAGGTGCAGGG
>NW_019479574.1:0-955 GCF_002814215.2 Seriola lalandi dorsalis | reverse complement strand
GGAGTAAATCACTTGATGAATGTGTCTTATTGTGCACACTCAGCAACAAACTTTTTTTTACTCTTATCTGGTCCTTTAGAGCATGCTGTAGTGTTATTCTTACGAGTTTGATAAATGCAGGCCCACATCTTAACATCAAGGTTCTAAGTATGAGTTGATGAACATGAAACTAGAGCTGAGATGAACTGATTTTTGTTGATAGACAGAAAGTCAGTCGGCTACTTTTCTTTTAATCAGTCAATCATTTAAGGTATTTCTCAAGAGAAAATGCCAAGTATATCCTAGCTCCAGACTCTGACCTCACATGTCCCACATGAGCATGAACTTAATGTCTTTTCCTCCTGGACTGAAGGTTCGATTTAGGATGTCACTACTGCCATTTACTTGATTTTTATTCACCAGTCCTCACACTAACTGTGACTACTCCTTCAGGTTTCCGACACGCTGAAGAAATTTGCTGTAAAAGTGACCACAGCCAGTGTGAAAGAGCGCAAGGAGATATTTGGAGAGCTGAAACAGTGTATAAAGGGCAAAGGTGAGGAATTTTGTGTTATTTAATTTTCTACATTATGGTGATGTTTTTAAAAAATATGCGCTATAACCACCACTAATCATTCTTCAAAACACCTTTTTTAGAGTTACCAGAGCCTGCTATCAAAGGACTATGCAAGCTCTTCTGTCTCACGCCACACAGATATCGGTAGGTTTATGTTGTCATGTTCACCCACAACAAAACTACAACATAGTTTCAATGTTTACACTCAGTTTCCAGTTTATTCAATACACCTAGCTGAAATTAACGCAGCCCAATACAGCAGTCGTGTAGTTTATTTCCAGGTTGTGGTGCTGGTGAACTGGATTGCATTAGGAAGTGTTTTATGCTATTTAACCTACCCTCATTGATACAAATGGAGTGGACAAAATAACCTGTCAGTATAATGGATGTGTGTGTGTG
>NW_019479573.1:0-955 GCF_002814215.2 Seriola lalandi dorsalis | reverse complement strand
GCTCGCCGCTGGGAAGGATTATGAAGCATCATACTTGCACTAATGACCTAATTATGAAGCAGTAGCACTGGAGGATTCTCACCATCATTTAAAAGTTAATCTTACTTTTTTTATTCATTTGCCAGAGTAATAGGGATATTTAAATCCAATTCACACAGGAGGTCCCATATTTAATTTCATAGTTTACTGAAATCTATGAGGCACAGTCTCTGGGATTTAAGAGGCCTCAAAATTCCACTGAACTGTAACATTTGCTGCTCTTCAGGAAAATTAAGCCACATAATACAGAGGGGAGTTGTGGAGAGCAAGAGGAAATGAAATAAGAAGAAAAGGGTTAATATATAACTTGATAAAAAAAAGAAAGCATGGTAATTCCTTTCAAGAGGACAGTAATAGTTTTTAGATTGATAACCATCTGCAGATTAAAGTCTCACCATCCCCATGGACCTGTAATACTTCCTGTTACTCATAGGGTATATATGAATCTGTAATATGGAGTTCAGACAGACAGGAAGTCAGAAGTGAAGCTTTGAGATGATAATAATCATCCCACTCTGAGCAATAACAGTCATTAACAGGGCAATATACCCAACCGGCCTCCACATCACAGCAGAGGGGGAGACCGGATTTCCCCCTGTGCCATCAAACTTGGATCAAGGACACAGTAAGGGCGGAGAAATTTCTCCACCTGCTGACAAAGGGGAAAAGATGATCACTCTAAATGCCCAGCACTAAATCTTTCACACTTGTCAAGTCCACTTTGTTCCTGCTGCCAGAGCTGACCCCTCTCTCTCCATCAGCAGGGACCTGGCCTTCGTCGACGGGGGGACGAGGAGGAGAAGGAAGGCCAAGACACTGGCTAAATTTATAACACACGTTTATGCCTTGTGCCCTCAAATCATCCAAACATATTGTAGTGCTAAGTTAAGGACACACACACACACACACACACACA
>NW_019479572.1:0-955 GCF_002814215.2 Seriola lalandi dorsalis | reverse complement strand
AACTTAATTTAAAATGTTTGTTCATTGTGATCAGAGGTTAATACTCCCTCCTCCTGTGTGTGTGTGTGTGTGTGTTTTAGGCTTTTTAAATAGTATCAATCCATATCCACTTTAGCAGCATATGAGCCCTGTGGTTTCCCATCCCATAAATCTATAAGGAGAGATGCGGTCTGCACACTGACTTTCATCAAGGCCGATTAGCCCAACAGTTTCAGACACTCTGGATGCACTGATTCCCATTTTGGAAATACTAAGCTATATTAGGCATGGTTATTTAGCTCTGGCTTCTGTTTGGAGCACGCCTGCTTGTTGCTCAATACAGTGCATTAGCTCTAAGTGAAGGAAATGGATGTTGACAGACTACACACACACACACACACACACACACACACACACACACACAGGGTGGAATGTGGTTCTGCCATATTGCTAAAATTCAAAACCACGCCGTTTCGTTCTCCTTTGTGATTTTAGCTCTTTAGAGTCAGACAAACAGGGCGACAAACGTACAAATATTTGGGCATCACCTACAGCAGACACCTCCCCCCTCCTCCTGCTGCGACAGTCCACTCAGAATTTAGTTGAATTACACAGGAAAAAGGAAAAACTACAGTTCAACTTACTCTCAACAAGTAGAGTGATTTGAGTGTGCAAGTTGTATAATGAATCTTTTGAAAACTGTTGTTATATCAGAGAAAAATCTCTAAAGGAACATGACGACTATCTACTGCAAAACAATGAGGAGTTTCTGAAAGAGTTGTCTTTCACAACAAATCTTTAAGGGGCTATTTGAAAGTTTTCTCTGCCGCCGAACATGGTTTCTTGCCTAGAGCAGGCGGTGGTGATTGGCGCTTTAAAAGAGGCTCTGCCATTGTTGCATTTACAAGACCAGGGGTTGCCCTCTGAGCAGCGCTACATCTTCAGAGCAGATTGGAGGCTACAGTGAGTCGCATAT
>NW_019479571.1:0-956 GCF_002814215.2 Seriola lalandi dorsalis | reverse complement strand
TGATGAGGTCTATGCAGCACCTGAGAGCCCATTTAACAGCTGGCTTTTCTCTGGCTCTAAAATCAGACTGGCATAAGTTAAAGTTTGTCTTTGTTGACTATTTTACACGGAGGCCTGTCGGGATCAGAAGACGCTGTTTGTCTTCATCTCAATCTTTGGATGGCAGACTCCTCTTGTGAACCAACAGGAGAAGCTGCTGTGTTGCAGCGTTCACTCATAATAGCAGCATCAAGGAAAAGAACATATCTTTGCTCTGTTTCCGTTGTAAAGTATTTTGACTCTTGGAGCTGAGTTCATCCTTCAGAGAGGTGCTTCTATCTTTGCCCTGCCCACCTTCAGCCTTTCCACCATCCATGTCTCTGTACTTCACATTAATTCACTCAAATTAGTTTTACTAACAAGCTGCTAGCTGAACTTTGTTTTCTTCCTGGCATAGTGCATGCTCTCCTACATACGCTGTACTTCTCTTGCCCTGTATTTGATCCTTGTGTTCCAGCCCACCTCTCTGTAACACTGTGTCTTTACTTGTTTTGTGTACAACCAAAGAAGCTCATGAGGTTATGCAGACATAAATCTATCCATGTTAGAGTGCTGTACAAGCTGTCATTTTGCTTCACAATGTAAAGCAATGCGACCTCCAAACATCTTCAACACACTTTGAGTCGTTTACCACTATTACAAAAATACACCTACTCCAGTTTTTATTGCTGTCTCCACTCACCCTCTGTACGGTGGAGTAAGGATGTCCTCCCATGGTCTTAAGTCATGACATAATTATGACTCAATGGATAAAGTTGTAACATTTGCCTTCTTAAACATGACATCCAGTGGATATTCTCACGTCCCTACCTGCATTTTTGTTTGACAGAGGATGTTATCAATCCTTTGATATTATAGTATAGTTTTATCTAGGGCTTCACGATATGCAAAACAATCAGATTGAAATTATATTGGCA
>NW_019479570.1:0-956 GCF_002814215.2 Seriola lalandi dorsalis | reverse complement strand
TGCTGTGGCTCCTGTTGCTTGGAAAATCAGCTGGCCTTGTGAGTTCCTTTGTCCAGTGGAGCAAAGAAACATCTGGTCTCTTGAATTGTGAGTCCCAACACTGAAGAACTGAAATTTTCAGTGAAGCCACCAATCCAGTAGGAGCCCAGGTTGTCTCCAGGAATGCAGTAAAGAGTTCCTTTTATAGAAATTTCATCTGCCATTGTTATTCCATTGTCCTCAAGTTCTTGCAAATCTATCAGCAACTCTGAGAACACCTTGGCATGACCAAACTCTTTTAAGTTTTTCTCTCTACAGAGCAAAACCAGCTGCATGTGATCCACATTTGATCAGACATGGAGGGGGGGCAATTTTAGCAGAGAGAAGTACACAGCCAAGATTTTGTGCTTCTTTTTTGCAGGACCCAAAGGGTCCTGCACCTTACCATCATGGCTGTCAGAGAGAACATCTGGTCCAGAAACATCTTTGGGATCTGACAAGAGCCCTTGCCAAAAGTCTGACTCAAGCATACTCTTCAATGTGTTTAAGACAGGAACATAATATACAAATCTCTCTGTTCAGTTCTCATCTGCCTAAAAACAGTCTTTTTGGCTCAACTGAGAACAAGTCAGATTCCTTCATTATATCACATATTCTTTCAATTTCTTCATCCAACACAGACAAATCTTTTAAGAGCACATTTAATCTGTTCAAAGTATATGTCCGTCCCAACTCATGTATATTCTGAATCCCTTCAACAATGTTCTGAACAGTAGATGCTGGAATTAAATGTTGTCCCTGCTACTTTATATGAAACATACACACATTTCTGAGATACAAGTCACTCAAAATCTGACGTTGCCAATAGTGTCTTTTTCAGCATTTGACACACTGCCAGTTTCCTGCATGGAAGTGAAGCTATGCTCACTTATAGAAGGACATTCAAAAGTCGAATATTCAAATTTACAGAACAATCT
>NW_019479569.1:0-956 GCF_002814215.2 Seriola lalandi dorsalis | reverse complement strand
AAAACAAATTTGGCGCAGGAACCGCTGTTTGTTTACCACTGGTATTCTATTCTATCTGTTGCCATGTATCATGTGTAAGAGTAATGCGAACAAACAGCTTTCACTTGACATTTAACAAACAAGATTGAACACAACCTCAGCAGAACAAACTGAAAATGTACTCTGCAGAGTGACAGCAGATGGAAGCCGTGGCATCAAATGAAAGCAAAAAGGATATTAATGCGAACACGTCAGTAACACACAGTTGGAGGCGGTTGCCGTTGGTTACCTGGCTCCAATGTAGAGCGTGCGGTTGACTTGCAGGACCGTCTGGATGTGCAGCTCCTGTCTCTGAGCTGAACGATGAGCTCTGCCCAGGAACACCGGATACCTCCTCACCACTGACATCAACACACAGACAGACAGAGAGAATGAACTGCTTTCTAAAACATCCAGAAATTAGGTGTCTTGCTCAAGGATACTTTGACAGCTGAGGACAGAGAGAGCACAGGACATAAAACAGCCACAGTAACCTTCCCTTTAATGGCGTCTTCACTCATTCTTGATGCTTTTGTTTAGGAAAACAAAGATAATGGGCAAAGACGAATGGTGTAGCAGTTACAGCAGACTTTCACTCTCTTAGTGATTTTGCTGCTGCTGATGCATGCAGCTCCATAATGAGAAAAACTGTATGCAATTACTATTGTTATTATTTCGTTGCGAAAAAGGGCATTTCCTCCCTCTCCTCTATACCTTTCAGATAAATGAGAGAGTACAGATGAGGTGGGGGGAGAAAGTGGCAATATTAGACTATGATAAAGTTTTGAAGAGGAGGACAACAGTCTCCACAGGGAGCCCTCATCATCAGGAGACAGATTGGGAAAACATCTCATTGTCCTTGACTGCAGGGGAGGGAGAGAGGACATAGCGATCCATCTCCACCTGTCTCCTCCCCTTCTCTCTTCCACTCCTCAGCC
>NW_019479568.1:0-956 GCF_002814215.2 Seriola lalandi dorsalis | reverse complement strand
TATTCCATGTGTTTCAGGTTTCAGAGTCCATGAATGTTATCAGCTCCAGATGGGGGGTGGGGCAGAAAGAAAGAGAGACTTACGCTATATTGCTGCATCTTAAACCAAATATTACAATGATAAATAAAAAGCTCACCACTTTGTTCCAGTGAGAAATGCAGGCCTGTTTGTAATTTCATAACACATTTCTGGATACTTATCTTTCACACTGTAAGAGACACTGCTGAATACAAACAGGTATACAAAACAACACATGAAAGCAGCTCATGAACCATGATACAATACCATAGTGATCATGTTTCACTCATACACAGCAGATACAGTCAGACGACCTGATGCACAGCCCAGAGAAAAACTGCATAGCCTGGTGCCCTTTAAATTCCTCCCTCCTGCTTCCTGCCCTCTCTGCTCATCTAGACTATGTTTTTATTCGGCAAAATTTATGATAGAGCTGTTCTCATTTACATATCTGCCTGTTTCTTTTGTCAGGTTTGCATTAAAGTTATAATTTGTGACTTTTCCACACTGAAATGTCTAAAATTAACTGGACCTATGTTCTATATTTTGTGGAGTTGTGTTCTTACATTTTCCCAAATGTTTCCTTCAATTCTCCAACCAGTGAAACCTGTGATTTTAATCATGGTAATGCTCCATGTCATTTGGTCACCTGTCAGTGACATCATATCCCCTTTGAGCATGTGTGTCATCATTGTGGTTTCCTGCCAGAAGCTCAAAATTGTCATTTTATCCACATACACTTTTAGATATTGGTTGTTTTCAACTATGAATTTAAATATTTTTTTTAGTATATATTCTTTTGGGCTTTTTATGCCTTTATTGGATAGCACATTAGAGAGAGACAGAAAATGGGGAGGCAGAGAGAGGGGGAATGACATGCAGTAAAGGGCCATCCGCTGCGGGATTCGAACCGGGGCCGACTGCAGCGAGGACTGTAG
>NW_019479567.1:0-956 GCF_002814215.2 Seriola lalandi dorsalis | reverse complement strand
GAGGAAAACGAATAGTGAGATGGGTCAGAGAAGATATACAGATTCACAGAAATTAAATTTGCTCACCCAACAGTTAATGAAGTCCCTGCTGGGTTGAAATCTTCACAAGATAAATGCCCTGTAATGGGAGGTGGTATGCAGCTTTTTACTCAGTAGTTTGATTCTGATTAATTTTTTTTTTTTCTGTCTTTTCTCTGTTGAGCATGCAAAGAGTAGCACTGGAAGGAAGCTGGAGTTAGTTTATTTTACAGTATCTTACAAGCAGAGGAGTGGGAGGAGGTTGCGGAGGAGAGTTTCAGTGAGGAATCCTAACTAAATTAAACACAAACAATACTCTGATTCCTTTGCCTTATGCACAAACATACTGCATGTCATTATATAAAAGACATTCTCCGGCGTAGGAGGAACAAAAAAACAAAAACAAAAAAAAACATTCTTCATCATTTTGGTGTGAGAAATATATGTACATATGGCCTCCATGTTCAGAAACATTTGACAAAATGTTGTTTGAGGTCTGAAATTCACATTTGTTCAAAGTTTTTTTTGTTTATCTCAAACACTGACCTGGTTCACACAGGACAGCTAGAACGGGTTTCACTTGAAATATATTTCAAATTACAAATAATAGCTACTCGGTCCTCAAGTAAACTGTTGCTCAAATTGTGTTTGATTTTACAAACATTTGTGTTGCTACCTTTTCTACATGAAAGAATACTGGTGAAAAGGGTCGTCTTATAACCGCTGGCACAAGTCTGTTTTTGGCTCCTTTATTTATTTTTTTTAATTTTTTTTCTAATTACAGACACACCAGAGTGAATCCTCAAGCTGCCCAAAGTGCCAAGGCACAAATATCTGCGTCTGAACATTACATATCAGTAATGTACCTTGTGTTCTTTAAGCTTACTACTGCTACTACAAACTACTTATACTGGAAACACACGTTCTGTTAACACCTT
>NW_019479566.1:0-956 GCF_002814215.2 Seriola lalandi dorsalis | reverse complement strand
TTTTACATTGTTGTTTCTCCTCACATGTTTGTGATTGATGTTTACTTCCAAAAAACTTTGCTGTTATTTGTTTAGATGTAATGTGTCATTTTAAAGACTGTTATTATTTATATATAAAAATAATAATAAAACCAGATAATACATTTGAACTACAATATGCAATATCTGGAAATCAAGCTAATGCTAGCCTGACAGATGTGTTGTACACAACATGTTGAACTCCTGAAACGATGCGTTCATTTCTCAGTTCAGTTGTGACTACAAAACACACAGTGAACGTGTGTGTAACTGAGTAGAAAGGAATATTGTTGAGTGTTGTAGATGTCTGATGTCTGCGCCTTATCTGTTTATACCTGAATAATGTGTTTGTATTCACTTATAGAGAGGAGTGAAAAATCTGTGAACTGAATCATAAATGTTATTTCACGTTGGACGAGGCCAACTACTTGTTTGCTCTAGTATTCATTTGCTGTTACCATGACAACCATGGGAGTAAAATCTTAAGGATCTCAACTTTAACCTGTGACCAACTTCTTTAATAAAATAAACTTGAAGCATTAGTGGACCATCAGGTCTAATAATGAATCAAGTCAATTTATCGTGGGTGTTTTTCAGAGACAAAGTGGCAAGTGACAGTGACGACAGAGAAACCGACACCAAGTGTGTTTGAGACCAGATCAGATGTTTTTCTGTGTGTTGTTGTACTTACATGAGTATCCATGACCATGACTTGGCATAATCTTCCATTATCTTCACACCCAGCTCCTTAGTGTCCACTAGTCCTGTAATACCCCTGCAGAGGAAAGACAGACGAGTTCATGTGCAGACAAAGGCTGAAATTCAACTAAGGGTCTGGAACCGAGAGGAGACAGAGACGGGTCCCACTGATGTTATTTCAAACACTTTAGGATCTGTGTACATCAGCTGGATGTTAACACTCCACATTGGATGTTAAC
>NW_019479565.1:0-956 GCF_002814215.2 Seriola lalandi dorsalis | reverse complement strand
GACACACTATCATTTAATGTTTCAATAAATACAAATATAATGCTGAAATAAGTTCTGAACTGAATTAATAGTCAGTTCATAAAATATTTTCATTGATAAATAAAACAACAATTAAACACTAACATAAACAAGAAAATGACAAATTAAATGAATAGATGCTGCCTATTAGTAAAATAGATAACTTAAAGACATTTATTTATTTATTTATTTATTAGACATTTATTAATTTCTGTATTTTTACATTATTAATTTCTGTCTGTTTGTCAGTGATGTTACTGATCTCACTGTGAGGCAGGACTGATTCAGTCACCTACTCGCACAAAGTGTATTTATAGGTATGTTGTAGACATTTATTGTTTGACCAACATTTATTTAGTTATTCATTTAATTATGCATTAAACTACTCAAGTATGTATTTAAGGATTTGATTATGTCTATTATTTATTTATGTATACATTGATTTATAGATTAATCTCCATACTGCAGCCAAAAAAGACAACTTCACGCTCTACAAACAGATGTTTATCCAGGTGTTAATAGAGTTGTTGGTGAGGATTACAGACAGAACGTTTGAAATAAGTGAAGTTACTCTTGTTAGTGTGTCGTACGAAGGTTCAGACGGAGACGTTAGGTACAAACTGGAGACAAGGACTGTTCACTCCAACCACTAGATGGAGGCTGGTTTACAGTCTAATAATCTCCATAAAGAGTCATGGTGAGAGAGTGCAGTGATGAGACGTGGGACATAAGAGACAAGCTCAGTGACACAGCTCAGACAGAGCAGTTTGATACACTGACTGATGGGATCATTTGTTATGGATGAGCTGAGGACATCTGTGGTTTTCCTTCTTCACCTGGCTGCATGTGTTGCTGTAAGAAACTCCTAACTCTCAGCACATCACCATACACTCTGTGATTTATTAACACATTTTGAGATATTTAATTTACAAAACAGA
>NW_019479564.1:0-956 GCF_002814215.2 Seriola lalandi dorsalis | reverse complement strand
GGCGTGAGTGCGGGGCATGAGGCTCACACCAGCTGAGGGTTGGCTCATTCACCTTCACCTCGTGTCTCTCACAATAGCTTCTGCATTTATTCAACACAGAAAAGTGAATGTGTTGCATCCAGCATCCTCCTTATCATAACACATGACTGTACTGTAAAATAAATAAATAAATAAATAAATAGATACCAGGATTATTGCCTAATGAATATTTCTTTCTTTAAAAATAAACATTCATTTGGAAGCATGTACTTATACAGCAAAAACAATGAGAACAATCAGTATTTTGGATTTTCATTTAAAAAAAAAAAACAGCTAATAATGTAAAAGTAAAGTCATTTTGCATGTTTTAATATTGTTTTATAAAATGTCATGAAAAATATATCCAGAATTTTCTTTATGTGTTTATAACCCTGCCAGAATAACACTAAAGTTGATGGGAAAAGTTAAAAAAATACGTAAAAAAATGCATATAAAAACATGTTTCTTTTTTCATAATGAAGAAAATCAATATTCAATAAGATATAGTGTAAGTATAAGTGTTGATTTTCTTCATCAGATTTTTGCTTGTTTTATGGCTCTAAAATAAGTGTGTGGATGCAGCTTTGCAGACTGTCATAGATGCTTTACATACAATATATCAAACACCTTCATATAGGCTATATAAATATATATAGATATAGATATAGATATTTGATGTAGTAGCACAGGGGAAAACATGATCCATAATGATGTAATCAGAGCTTTTCATGACCCCACCTGTTATATATGTGATTGCAGAAGACAGCGTTGCCTCTGTTCACACTCAAACAGAGAGAAATCACAGATAACATTGTGCAATCGCGCCGGTCCCTTCAAACCTCTCTGCACACATCCTCCACCAGCTGTCCATCATTTTGACTGGCAGCTCAGAGGAGGGCTCTGACGGGCAGATGAGAGCAAGAAGCCGATCTCTGCCT
>NW_019479563.1:0-956 GCF_002814215.2 Seriola lalandi dorsalis | reverse complement strand
TCTCTCTCTCTCTCTCTTCAGTAGCTTGCTAGCTTGTTTTACCTGTAGCACCAGCTAAATACTCGCTAACGGCGATAATAATTTGACATAATTTCATAATTAATTAAGCATGTAAGAGATGATTTCACAGATAAGTATAAGTAAAGACTGCACTTATTTTAAATCAGACTTCAACAGATAGGAACATATTGGTGTATGGCTTGATTCCTGTCTGTTATATGAACTTCATCACTGGAAAAGTCCTGGGACCTTGAACAAAATCCTTGACATTAACAAGACTAGTAGTAGAGAGCAGACATGAGACGACCATGAAGCTGGTGCCAATCGTGTCGTCTCCTCTTATCTTGGAATGAAGCGTCAAGGATTCACTCTGTTTCTCCTGGATGTGACGCAACTCTATACCCTCACTGTGTGTGTGTGTGTGTGTGTGTGTGTGTATTTGTGCACTCACAGGACAGAAGTACGTGTTCTCTCCGATGTGATGGGCGACTCGGGGCTCAGAGGCCGACAGAGACATGATGAGCAGCAGAGCGTCTCTGGCCTGCTGACCGACTGAACCCTGTCTGAGGGAGAGAGAGACAATAAAGTTTTTTGTTTGTTTTAGCTAATAAACATTATTAGTGTCTATACCCCCTATCTCTGTGTGTGCATCCTTACCCTACACTACCACTGCTGCTGTGTGTGTGTGTAAACTACCTGTGTTTATGTATCATATTTCTGTGTGTGTACTTCTGTTTGTGTAAGTGTCACAGCATATTTATGTATACATCTGTTTATATTTACCTACCTGTGTGTATACGGTATGAGCAGGGAGAAGAGGAGGAAGTTGGCGGCTCCCTGGTCCTCACTGGTGTGGAAGAACAGTTCCAGCACCGAGGGATCCTTGACCAGAGCCACACACAGCTGGTACAACAGGAGGACAAGCTCCGCCTCCACCACACCACCGCTGTCTGCAG
>NW_019479562.1:0-956 GCF_002814215.2 Seriola lalandi dorsalis | reverse complement strand
TTTTGATTTATTCATTCGTTGTTTCCAGCTGACTGGTTTTAAAATGAGAACCCTGTGAAAGGGTCTTCAATGTGTGGGTGTGAGGGATGTTTGAGCGATGTGTATATTTAAAAGTAACACTAGTTAGCTTCAGTATTACAGTACTGAAAACAATTACGTTGCGAGCAACCCTTTCCTATTTTTGCTCTTGTATACTAAGATACCACCCTCAAAACTGTTGACATCAACCATAAGCCTGTTGTGCCTGTAGTAACAGTTGCCTAGCAATAGGATAAACACGGAACATTTCCAGATCATTCCCCTCTCATGCAGAGACTCTCATCCACGCCTTCATTACGTTCCAACTTGATAATTGTAATGTCCGTCTCCTTGGGACTACAGAATGTCCAGAATTCTGCAGCCACACATCTCCCCCACCGTTCAGCCACTGCACTGGCTCCCGGTCAAACACCACAGTCATTTTAAAGCACTACTTGTTTACAAATCTCTCCATGGCTTGGCGCCTCCCTACCTACCTAATCTTCTCCATCCCTATACACCTACTCGATCAACACTTTCCTCTGATGCACATCTACTCTTCACTCCCCACTCCAGTCTCCATACGATGGTTGACAGGTCCTTCAGTGTAGCTGGCCCTAACCTCTGGAAAGCTCTCCCTCAGGGTCTGTGCCAGTGCACATCTGTGGCTTCTTTTATGTCACAACTGAAAACTCACCTAGTTAGATACGCCTTTCCCGGTGCTTTGTGAAGTGCACAGTATGATTTTATGCTTATATTTATATATTTCATTGTTGCTGCTGTTGTTTTTTAATCTTACCTTGTCTTGTTGGATTTGTAAAGTGTCCCTGGGTGCCTTGAAAGGAGCTTATAACTAAATTACTAAACTAATTATTATTATTATTATTATTATTATTATTATTATTATTATTACGTGTGGCATTTAGCGAATGGTCAGT
>NW_019479561.1:0-982 GCF_002814215.2 Seriola lalandi dorsalis | reverse complement strand
CCTTATCCTGTTTTTTATTTTTTATTTCTTTTTTATAGTCTGTCAAAGCAGCTTCTTCTTCCTCCTCCTGTTCCCCCGAATCCTTTCGCCTAGATTTTTATTTATGTAGAAATACAGGACCTGCAGCAGCATCTCATGCTGCCTCATCCTGTCTGCTTAGATGGAAATGAGGCGTTGGTCACTTGCAGGAGATTCTTTTTAATGTCATCGTTACTCGGAGCAGCCACTGAGAAGGAGTTAAGATCTGAGGAGCACATGCCGATTTATGGGTAATGAAGTTCTCTTCAAACGGTCGCCTCCTGTTGCTTTTTTTGGTCCCACGAAAGTAAAAGCTGCACAGTTAATCATTGTATCATCATTTTTTGCGGTACCTCTACACTGTCTTGTTTTAAATTTACATTTTGCAGCTCCTTAATTCTCTTCACGTTGCGTTCAACAAATGGCAAGAAAAAAATGCTTCGAGAAAAAGGGTCACAGAACGTTGTGGGGACATTTTATTTTAGATTTAAAGACGAGACTAGAAAATATCTGCCGCCCGAGCGAACACAGATCCATAACAACAACCTGAACGCATCGTCACACCTGATAAAGTTGTAGTAATTTGTTTGTTTTTTAAACATTAAATCCAATTTTTCAACTTGAACTTTATTGTCCCAGAGGGGGAAGTTTGTTGTCAAGCAAAAGATAAAACACATTTACACGACGAAATGAAATATAATAAATACATGAATCTGAATCCAACCTTTTAATATACGTACATCCAAACATCTTACCGTGAAGCTCCTCAGGACACACACAGAGACTGAGGAGCGATAACTTAAAGTCCCAGACAGGTTCGAACCCACTACAGCTCCACCCCTGCAGTGGACCCCAGGACCCCCTGCCGTGGACCCCAGGACCCCCTGCCGTGGACCCCAGGACCCCCTGCCCAGTTCAATATGCGCTCCGCTCGAGCGAAGCTCAGAAGCGGCCGAAAGAGTTT
>NW_019479560.1:0-956 GCF_002814215.2 Seriola lalandi dorsalis | reverse complement strand
GTGTGTGTGTGTGTGTGTGTGTGTGTGTGTGTGTGTGCTCAGCAGGCTCTCTCTCTCCAGGGATGCTGATGAGATGTGAGAGCAGATGAGCGGGATGCTGGGAGCTGCTGCTATGTTTGCCTTAGTTGGGGCAGAGATGCAGAGATACACATACACACACACACACACACACACACACACACACTTCACTTTGTGCTACACGACAAAGCTACTTTGCAACAGTGTTTATGTTGGAGCCTGTAATTTTAACTCAGCTACTGACTGTCTCGTGAATCTTATTTGAATTCAAAAGTTTTGCATACTTTATGACTCTGAGTAGCCAAGTGTGTGTGTGTGTGTGTGTGTCTGTGTCTGTGTGTTTGGATACGGTTCAGTTACTTTGTTTCCCAAATTATCAAAAACACATTGTGTCTCATCCCTCTGCAGACAGTTTGGACGTGCTGTTCATTCTGATGCTTCTCTGCTCACCACAGTTGTAAACAGTGGTTATCTGAGTTACCTGACCACAGTTCCACCATTGGTCAGTCAAATGCCATGTGACTGAGCTGGAGTTTCCACTTTGGCCTTTACTCTTTCAAAATGAATTGGCATGAAAAAAGTTTCCATATGGGGGCATTCACAGCCTGCAGTGTTGCCTATATAGCTCATTTGAAGCTAACCACCTCAAAGTTCAAAGTTCACAGTATCTTTATTGACCCTAACAGACACACTTAGCATCCACACTTATGGATATCAACAGACAGAGTAAGAGTTCATTCATCAAGGTCAAAGTGCAAAAGTCAAGTACACAGTCTGTGCAACTAAGCGATTTCTAGACAACAATAAATTACTATCTGCCAATTAATAACAGGGTAACAGTGGGAACAAAGGAAAACTCTAAACAGACGACCTGACAGTCCAGCCATAAGGTTATTTCAATACATTTTCCCCTTTATCAGACATCAGGTGGTCCAGGG
>NW_019479559.1:0-956 GCF_002814215.2 Seriola lalandi dorsalis | reverse complement strand
TCAGTTTCAGAACAACTTGAGTTTGCAGGCCTGGTACTCATGACAAAGCTTTTTAATCATGAATATCAATGACGTCTGAATCAGTACATGGTCAGTGTACAGACTGGACGAAGGAAACGGTACATGCACGTACACAGCTCCACAAACACACTCTATACTCAGGCGTCAGATCAAAGAGCGTCTCAGTGCACTGTACAGCTAGTTTGGCTGTCTCTGTTGGACAGTAGTCATATGTTTACAGTCCCAGCAGCAGCACAGTCGCCATCACTGGCAGCTGCTCAGAGGCTGCTGGGCTCTGGTTACAGCAAGGAACAAGATTAAAAGGTACAAGAAGAGAAGAATAACACATCAAAGTTTCCTGGCGTCGGTTTCAGCCAATTAACTAAACCCACAAGAGATAACTAGTTGGCAGGTGACACACAAGATAAAAGCTGATTTTCACTGACCAACACAGCTCTGTGATTCCTTCCTCCGGGAAGATGCTGCTCATAGAGCCCAGATTTTCCATCATCCATCATCCATCATCCATCCATCCATCCATCCATTCATCCATCCATCCATCCATTCATCCATCCATGTACCCAGCAGGCAGGACTTTTTCTCTGGTCTGTCTTAGTCTTAATAATAATGCAGATGATCAGATAACCTGGTTTGAATCTGAATGTCACAAATAATTGTCAAACTTTAAACAAAGTAACAAGGCACTGTACAGAAGAAGAAGAAGAAGAAGAAGACAATGCATAAAATCAGATAGAAAGCAAAGTAAGAAATTAAATAAACTACAAATGAAATAACATATGAGAAATATTAGAAAAGAAGGAATAAAAAGTAGGGGTCATACATTCATAAAAGGCTTAAAAAAGATAGACTAGTGAAAGTAGATTATGTTTTCCGCTGCTTCATATCGTTCTCCCTAAGGTCGGTGCCATGAAACCATGGCGTGTATGATAAAGGTC
>NW_019479558.1:0-956 GCF_002814215.2 Seriola lalandi dorsalis | reverse complement strand
TATGTAAAATATTACAACATAGAAGCACACTCATAAATTAAAATTACATCTTAACCACTTCAATAAACAATACTTAAATAGACAAAAATAAACTCTTAATATGTCTAATAAATCATAATTTTGAGACAATTTATACACATAGATATAAATGGATTCACACATAGAAATGTATAGTACATAGTGTTAATGCGGTTCTAATCTTGCTGGATGCACATTGCTCAAAATGATTCATAGCCTTTCAAATGTTAAAACATAATGTGCTGATAACTGGATAATTTATAGTTTTTATGAATTTGCACTGAAGCGTTCATGTTTTCTGTGTCATTGCAGAGGAGCTGTTTGGATTACTGTCAAGCCAACGAGGACAGGTGGTTTTCACCTGTTCACCCTGTGGCCAACGCCGAACTGAACGCAGGAGCCTGAAGGAGGAGTTGCAGAGCAGACTGATAGCCGGGCTGGGGGACGTGCTCACCCACCTCCTCAACGACGACATCACGAAGCACCTCCTTATCTGTAAAGCGGTGAGAGATCTTCGCAGCCCCGTGAAAGACAAATATCCAAAGAGAGAGAAATGAGCACTAAAGAAATTTGCTTTTATTCATAAAAATGTTAAGTTTTGATCTTTTTTTTCGGATGTTTTATTATTACATTTTGTCATTTTTGTCTTTCAGTGTCAGGAAACAAATGACTCAGGGTTTGTCAGGGAACAGCGTCCAGTCTGCGATCTGCAAGTCATGGAGAAGAAGTTTAAAGGAGGCGGTTACACCTCAATAGTGAGTCTATTCTCCATTATAATCTGCTAATTATGGGAATCAGTCACCACATTCAGTTCAGTGAAATTAATAAAATGAGTTATGTCACCTAATTATTTCTGTCTTTCTATGTCGCTCTTTTCTTTTTCTGAAACCCACTTTTGTGAGATGCTCTTGATTGAACCCTTGGCCTCTTTTTTTTTT
>NW_019479557.1:0-956 GCF_002814215.2 Seriola lalandi dorsalis | reverse complement strand
TGCTGTGATTGTTTGCCCCACCCTGATTGGCTTTACCTGTGTCTCATTGTCTTCCCCTTCCTAGTGTATTTAGTCACTGGGCTCCCCTTCCTATGTGCTAGTTCGACTGTGTCTCATGTGTCATATCTTCTAGCCATTATTCATAGTGTTAGATTTTCTAGTTAATGATTTCCTGGACCTAGATTTAGCTTGGACCTTATCAGATTTGTTTGTCTGCCTACTGACTGTCTACCCGTGTACCGAACCCTTTTCTGTCAAGAGACTTGTTCACTGAACTCTGCCTGTTTCCGAGTCGTGCTGTTGAGTTCTCATCCCTGTGGTTACACCAGTGTTACACCTGTTTTTTTCTCCCCTTGAGCTTGACTCTTCTCATCCGTGACCTTCCCCATTTACAACACCACTTGGCTCCTATTTTGATTAAAGCCCAAAGCATACATAAATGCTAAATGAAATTCAGAGGAGATGGTGAATTGAGGGTCATAAACAACAAAGACTGTAAACGCTTGAGCTGGATATGAATGTATTTCATACTGTTAGAGTGAGATGAACCTAAGGTCAGCTATAGCTCTGCTCTACACTGAAATCCAATGAAGTCAATCATAAAGAAGTTCTCACTCACTGCACACAAAAACTGTTCAAAACTACCTTGTGTGTGTCCTTAGAGCTGAAATATCAGTTAAGCTGTATTCTGTTGCCCTTCCTCAACCATGACAAAATATCCAAGACTCTATGTCTCTGTCATTTTCCCCCCTAACCCCTCAATTGTTTGCCTCCATGCCGTAGATTACAATCTTTAAATATTATAGGTGGCAGCAGCTGAAATCTAAGATGTATATAACCTTTAATGCTCTTACACAGGTAGGTGGTTAAAAATCACCAATCCCAGTGGTTTCACCCTTAAATCGGCAGCTTGAGCCTCAAGAGAACACAGGAGTTTATGAAAACAGAAAGCAAAA
>NW_019479556.1:0-957 GCF_002814215.2 Seriola lalandi dorsalis | reverse complement strand
ACACACACACACACACACACACACACACACACACACACACACACACATGATAATCTGTTGTTTATTATTAACCAGGTGGAGGGAAGGTGGAGATTAAATCAGAGAAGGTGGCTTTTAAAGTGGTTCAGTCTAAAGTGGGTTCTCTGGAGAACGTCACTCATGTTCCAGGAGGAGGGAAGAAGAAGGTAACTGAGAACACACTCACCTGACACACCACAGTCACCTCAGTAGCTGTTTAACGGATCACAGCTCTATTTAAACCAGGTCTCTACCCAAAATTCACTTTGATTCCAAGCATCTTTTTATATCTGTATCTATATTTGTTGTTTCTGTATCATTCAGACCTCCAAACGTTGTTCTTCAACACTCACCAAACATGTGACTGAGAGAACGTACGGTTCTCATTGTGGTGCTACAAGGACCGGCTCATCACACACCACCACATAACTCATATATAGACAGTATATATATATGTATATATATATAAACATCGTGTACTGTATTTATACATGTAACTATATATTTGTGTATTATATGTGTACGTAAAAGTATCTGTTCTCATTAGATTATTACATGTTTATTATAATATCAAACATGTTAATAAGAATGTTACATGTGTTCATTATAACGTGATGTGATGGTGTGTTGTCAGATTGAAAGTCAGAAACTGACCTTCAGAGAGCAGGCCAGAGCCCGAACTGACCACGGTGCTGACATCATCGTCCAGTCTGACTCTTCCCCTCATCACCTTAGCAACACTTCCTCCCCTGGGAGCATTAACGCTGCCGAAGCTCCGCCCCTTGACACCCTGGCCGACCAGGTGAGAGATTTACCTATTCGGACCATTAACACAAAAATAAAACTACACACATTCACAAACGTCTTCTTCCTGTCAGGTGTCAGCCTCCCTTGCCAAACAAGGCCTGTGATTGGACAAACCCTGTGCCTGCAGACCCC
>NW_019479555.1:0-957 GCF_002814215.2 Seriola lalandi dorsalis | reverse complement strand
ATAATGTGTTTCCTCACGTTCCCTCCCTCTGTCTCGTAGATGACATAGTTTGGCCAGAAGGGGACGAGGCTCTCCCCGTCGACGCCCAGCACCTGATCTCCTCCCTCCTGCAGACAAATCCAATGGTTCGATTGGGCACAGGTCAGTTCTTTTACCTCCACAGACCTGACAGTCTAACTCGTCTATCAAAGTCATCCATTAATATCTAAATTCATTCATTTATCTATTACTTTTAGCTTTTTAAACTGTTCATAGTTCACCCATGCCCCTTAGCTAACTGTTTTAAGCCTTTATCCGTTTCCTTTAGCTAACTATTTCAACCATTTATCCATTACTGTTATCTATTTAAACTGTTTATAATTCACCCAAACCCAATTAGCTAACCAGTTCAGCTGTTTATCCATTTCTTTTAGCCACTTCAAATATTCATCCATTACTTTTAGCTAACTATTTTAACTATTTAGCCTTAGCCATTACTTTTAGCTAACTAGTATATTTTAATCATTGGACTCCTCTGCTCACCCGCTGGTTTTCACACACTCTCACTTTAGCATCTGGGGCTCAGCTGTTACAACTGACTCATTAGAGGGTTATGTATTTGTTTAATTAAATCATAATTTCTATTTATTTTTTTAATTTTTTAATCAGACATACACCCCCTGTGGTGCACGTACCCCTGGTTGGGAATGACTGACCTAGAATCCTCCCTGTCATCCCGAACGCTGGCTCACAGGTTCAGTCGTCGGAGCCGGAGAGCCTTTACTTGCCTTAGGGCTGCAGATATTACCGGCCTGTCTTCATCTCCTGCTCTTTCTCTATATATATACCTCTCTCCTCTTCCTCCCTCCGTCCCTTAGGTGGTGCTTTTGAAGTGAAGCAACACTCATTCTTCACAGAGGTGGACTGGAACAGCCTGCTGAGACAGAAGGCAGAGTTCATCCCTCACCTGGAGTCAGA
>NW_019479554.1:0-957 GCF_002814215.2 Seriola lalandi dorsalis | reverse complement strand
GGCAGCTGCATCAGAACCAAAGTAGTGCATTTTAAAAATTTATTTATTTTATCGATTGTCGGTAAAAAAAAAAAGAACATAACGATACTGTGCCCATGCTTAGACTCGAGCCCGCATCGGAATGATTAAGCAATATCGCACGAGAGGAAGTGATGTACTGAACATAAGCACGGCTGTGATTTGGTCATACCAAAGACAATCACAATTCTATGAGCGCCATATTAGTAAATAAGCAACAACAGATTGTGATTTGTTTGTTTATTTCATAATCTATATTGCCACGTCAACACAAATAGTTCTGCAACTGGACTGGTACTGGACTAAGCAACACAAAAACGTTTTCCTGCACAGTGCACACTAGCTTGCTACTTTGGCTACACTTACCTCAGGTGTTCGCTGAAGTATTCAGGCTTCTTCCCTTTATCCTCTTTTGACGACCATACATAATTTAATTCAAATTCAAATGTTATTTCTGGAAATGTATTTATCTTTGGGGTGCAAAGTTTGTTACAATCTAAGATAGATAGCGGCCGTTAATGTATCGCTAATTAACGGTTGTTAGAACACCTGCAAAGCGGAGTGATACATGTAAGTAAAAGTCCCAGTGCTGTTGTACTCTATTTCAGCACTCATGGGATGCTTGCCGTCCAATCAAATTACTTGGTTGGAACTAACTTTGTATAATCTAATATGACTTCACAGCTCCTTAAAATCTTAACTTTTAATGTGTGTAAAAGGGGCTAAACTGAGAAGAACAAAAACATTTACAAGACATACAAACATATTTTCCCTGTTAATTTTGGACAAATGAGTACTCATGTTGTTGGGAGAACATTTCAGCTGTGTCAGTGGGGTCATATATAGGGAATTCAACTCTTTTTTTCATCTGTATAGTTGTCTTAATGTTTACTTTCATACACAACTGCCTATAAAAATGTGTAAAATACAGTTTGATAA
>NW_019479553.1:0-957 GCF_002814215.2 Seriola lalandi dorsalis | reverse complement strand
ACGTAGTTTAGTGCCACTGAGAGATAAACCCAGAATGAGCTGGGCATGGTTCAAATTCAAATACTTGAAACATGTTGATTTGCATTGGAAATCATTTAAAATCTGATTTGAGTTTCCTGATTTGTTTTAAAACAGAAAATGTATTGATAAGAAGAAGCTGAACAGGAGCCACTGGCCTCTGAAGGGTTTTTATTGTGTCTCTGGTTTCAGTTTCATGTTTAGGAATCTTTTTGGAAAACACATGTCTCATATGAGCACAAAATATTAGTTAGTGTCTGTGATGCCCCCTCCCCCTTTTTTTGTTTTGGCCTGCTGGCCGACCACCCTCTCTATCCTCTCTCTCTACATGCATAGCTCGGCTGGTGGGTGTAAAAATAGACGTGGTGGGGAGGGGGGAGATGTTAGTCAATGATCAGGGAGTTGGGATTAGGAATGAGGAAGAGCTAGCACTGTGCTGGGAGTAGAAACAGGACCAAGTCCAGTCAAGTGGTGCAACTGTGACAGGAGGTCTGATTAGGCCAGAGAGAAGTGAGGTTTGGTCAGGACTGAGGGTGTCGCCCCCCCCCTGGATGGTAGCCTGTAAGGTTTTTAGGGGGAGGGTAGGGGAAGCAGGGAATGGATTATCAGAGTCATTAAATGCTCATTTAGATTCCTTTACGTTCTGATGGGAAAGCCTTGAATACTTTGCATCATGGGCAACGCGGTGTGTAAGGTGTGTGGCTCAGACAAGGGCCTGAGGACAGCCGGGAGCCTCTCTAACCTGGACCACAACCCTTCACTGGATTATTACTGTGTGGAGCATTTTCCTGTGCAGCCTCCACTGATGTTGGTAAGAGCTGAGACTGGCCTGTGCAGCAGAGACAGATCAGGTTCAGGTAACTGGGACACTCCTGAGCTGCTCTGTGTGGGGTATTTTAGGAGATTTGAACAGATAAGAAGGTTCTGAGTAACTTTTTT
>NW_019479552.1:0-956 GCF_002814215.2 Seriola lalandi dorsalis | reverse complement strand
CACACACACACACACACACACACACACACACCACACACACACACACACAGTTCATCTACACCAATCAGAGCAAGCACAGACTCGAATAGTTCTGGCTGTGTAGTAGCTGGTCTTAGATACATATGGGCCCTGCACCAGTTTCATATGCTACATTACAGGCTTTGCCGGGTAATAACTATAGCTTTGTTGCTGGCAGAGTGTTGGGGAGATACAACAGCATGCTCCATGACTGTTTAATCACAAAAGTCATGTTTCATATCACAGCACACTGTGATGGGATCTGAGGAACGGCTGTCTTGTGCTGTTTTTTTGTGCAACTCGGCTCCCTCTTTCACAATGCCTCCGCATTAGAAGTCAAACGCAGGCATTGGCAACAAGAGCACTAATCCAGTCAGTTAGTTCATCTGCAGATCCTAATCCTTTAACGCCACGACCAAATGTGTGAAATTTGTTGTCGTAAATGTGCTTATTTTTCCTTGTAACGCCACCGGGCTGGGGTCATGTCTCTTTTTTTTCTCTCTCTCTCTCTCTCTCTGCTACTTATTCAAATCAGAGGGAAAAGGTGCTGAAGGCAGGTTTGCCGTGATCTCTACCCCATATGTGATGAATTTTCAAATTCCTCTTAGCCATAAAATTGAATCTATCAAGTCTCCAGCACAACCCCTGCCCCCTACATTTCTCACTCCGAACCTCTCCTCCCCTGAGTTTTATCATTTTGCATCTGAGTCCTCCTGTTCAGCCGCGAGTTGGGACAGTTAGATTATCTATGGGGGAGATTTAGATAAAGAAAAAAATGGCTCTGGCTTTACCTAAAATGACCTTAGATATTACCAGTTTACTTTCCAATTCTACAAATTCAAAACAAAAGCGGACTTTTACAGTGCAAGCACTATATTGGGCAGACATTTGCTGTCTGAGACATAAACTAGATACACCCAGTCTTGACTGATCTAGCT
>NW_019479551.1:0-957 GCF_002814215.2 Seriola lalandi dorsalis | reverse complement strand
TAAACATCCCAACCTGTGGAGTTATTTGTTTTCCTTTGTTTAAACTATTTTGACATGTATATAATAGTGAGAAAAAAACAGGGGGTGGCTTTGTTGGTCCTGAACGTCTGTATTTATGTGAGCACATCCCCTGGCCTCACAGACCTGGCCTCATTACAGCAAGACGCTCAGCATCAGCTGCAATTAACCAATGATACGGTGGTAAACAAGAAGGAAAACTCTGACCTCCAGTTGATGATGGTGGGATGCTGGATGGATTAAAATATGATTTTGTACAGACATTCATAGTTAGTGGTAAATTCTAGTGACTTTATTGATTCTTTTTCTTTAGCGCCACCATGAGGTCGACATTTGTGGTTTAGAATGAAATGCTGATGGATGGATTGTCATGAAATGTGGTACAACGTGATCTAGATACCTGCAAAACCAATGACATACCCATCAGCCTTAGCTGTGCTTTCCTGTGCTTTAATAAGCAAATATTAGCATGCTAACACGCTAAATGAAGGTAGTGATAGTGGTAGAAGAAGTCCAGCAATATTTTACTTAACTAAAAGTAGCAATACCACAGTGTAAGAATAAGCCTAAAAAAGTAAAAGTTCAGAATGACTCATTTCATAATAATGAAATATAATTATTGATGCATTAATGTTTGTTTCACTTTTACATTGAAGCTGGTAAATTACTTGATTTACTGCTGGGAAGTTTAATCTGTAATGATGCATGAAAATAATAATAAATTGAGCTGATAAATAAAAATAAATAGAATAAATCTAGTGCAGTAAAAAGTAGAATATTTGCCTGTAGAGTACAGATGTAAAGAAGCATAGACGTAAAGTACAAGTACTGCAACATTATACTAAAGTACAGCACTTGAGTAAATGTATTTAGTTACTTTCCATCACTGAGTAGTGAACATGGTAAACAAACTTATAAGCATTGTCTTTTTTAACATGT
>NW_019479550.1:0-957 GCF_002814215.2 Seriola lalandi dorsalis | reverse complement strand
CACACACACACACACACACACACACACACACACACACACACACACACACACACACACAGAATGGCCTCTTCACTGTTTACTGGGTATTTTGTCGATAATGCTGTTACATCAGCTGTGACTTTCTTTTGGGGCGTTGATCGGTGGCTAATAGGAATTTAAATGGATTCTTGGATGTTAATTGCCATGAAAATGCAATAACGGCAGCTTTGTGTTTATGTGCTAACTCCAGGCGATGCTAGACATGCATGCAGCCTCAATTGTAATAGCTCTTAATAGGTTTTTTGGTGGGAGATTTGTCATAGCGGATGAATGAACTCTCGTCTTCCTGTAAATCCTCTTCTGCCTATCGTGAAATATTATTTGGAGTATTGATGGCTCGGGGTGGAAATGTGATGGTAGGGGCCTTTGGGGGTGTAATTAAAGTTATTTGAGTAAATCATGCTGAGTTTAAATCAGATATGGAATCAGCTGTCAACTAAATCAAATAGAAAATAATGAAGAGCAGCATGTTTCTTTGTTTATTTGTCATAATAAACACCCTGTTGCTGAGACCGCTTCCTAGGAGAGCTTACAAGAAAATGAATAACATCAGTCTTGTGCAGACAGAATGGAACAGGTGAAGAGTTTAGGTTCAGAGTGATGCATAAATGAGACACCTTGAGGCAAAATATTGAAGATTCTGCAGACCCTCTTATCAAAAAACCTTTCTTCTCTAATGAACCAGTTCCTGTTGTGATGCATTTAGTGACCTCATGTTTTTAAATCAGTGTCTGTCAGCGTGTCGCTGTAGGTGTGGAATTAGCTTCACAGTATGGAGTCTGGCAAAGAATGACAGTGACTCATTACAACGGCTTTTTATCTGTGAGTCAGATAGCTTACAGAGTTCAACAGTTCTAATTTTTTACTTCTCTCTGCCTCTCAGGCTATCTCTCTCTCTCTCTCTCTCTCTCCACTTAT
>NW_019479549.1:0-957 GCF_002814215.2 Seriola lalandi dorsalis | reverse complement strand
AATAATAGGCAAGGTTATCGCTTGACATGTTGCTGTATCTATTTACTACTTAGATGAAGTCTAAATACGTGGAGTATATACATTTTCATACTGTACATGCAGGGGATTTGACATCCAGCCACATAAACACTTTCCCTTGCCTGCACTGTGCCAACGTGTGGAGCGCAACAGCCGACATGCATAATCAGATGATGTAGCGTGTATAATCATTGATTTATAAATATCAAGAGAAGTGTCTGTTGCCGCGGGATCATTGCAAAGCGTCACGTTAATTCTCAGTGGCAAACAGGGTGAAGATTTATGTACACACTCGCCTACTCTTATGGTGTGACACAGAAAGAGGGATGACCCGTTGCATATCTGCTTCACTTTTAGTGCTTGATAGATGGAGCCGTCCAAACATGACTGTACCCAGCTTAATCCTCAGCAAAGACTGTGCGGACTTCATATACCTTCTCCATTGACAGAGGTGACTTATTGGAAATGTCGAAAATGTCGCTGTCCCTTCTCCATCGCCTGGTGCTGCTCAGCAGAGGTTTACAATGACCTTTGGCTGTTGCTCAATCGGGTGCAGAGGATTTATGAGGCTGGAATGATCTTTCATTCTCAGGAGTTCTATTTGTCACGTTTAGATCTCATTTGTTTCTTTCAAGGATGATTACATTCAATAAAGCAATAACTTAGATCATGTCTCAAGATGATCCAGTAAACTTGATTAACTCTGATCACATGTATTTTAGACTCCTAAATATGGAATTAAATGTGACTGCTGATGCTAAACTTGCACTTAAACTGACCCTATAAATGATGTAAAGGACGACCATGATTTATAATAACTCTGGTTTTGTTTTGTTGCTCTGTCATTCACCGAATTAACTGCTAAGATCAAGATATGTATCTGTAGGTCTTAGACTGGTAAGTAAATATCTCTTAATGCTAACGTTGGCTATGTGGCAA
>NW_019479548.1:0-1045 GCF_002814215.2 Seriola lalandi dorsalis | reverse complement strand
TATGCTCATGTGTTTGCATTGCAGAAATATTGGCCTTTGGATGAACATTGGCACGAGTCATGTCTAACTTTCTGAGCTCTCTCTCTCTCTCCCTCCTCCTCTCTCTCTCCCTCCTCCTTTCTCTCGCTCTCTCTCTCTCCCCCTCCTCCTCTCTCTCTCTCCTCCTGCTCCTCCTCCTCCTCAGTATCCTCCAGGTATGTCTCAGCAGGTGTTGTTGTTCTTCTCGAAGCTGTTGTCTCAGGTGCAGAAACCTTTGCTTCACCTGGTGAATGTCTACAGACCTGTACAGGTAAACACTTGTTCAAATAGGCTCATTTACATGTAGACACGCCCCCAAGATGCCGAATATAGTCGACACTTTCTGTAGGAAGGTCCTGCGTAGTAATGTAGAGTTAAGGAAGTGATGACATTTAATATCCAAAAGGTCAAAGGTCATCGTCACTGTGATGTCATCATGTTCTGGTCTTTATTCAACACTAACTGAGGAGGAGACTGTGATTGGTTGATGGAGGAGCTGATTCTAGTTTTACCTTCAGTCAATTAATCAATCAGTTGATTGTTGATAATTGATCAGTTGTTCACTTTTCAATCCTCAAATATTTACTGTTTCTACCTTTTCAACTAATGATGACATCACAGGCTTCAGCCCCTCCCCTCTGACAACAGCTGATAAAGCTCAGTTAGGTTTAATTGTAGAAATGAATGATGATGTCACTGTGACATCACCTCTGTTCCGCCCCTCTCAGAAGCTGATTCGTCTCTGTGCACTTCCTGGTTCCCAAACGGAGAAGGAGGAAGCTCAGTTCCTATTGGTCGTCTGCTCCAGAGTCAAACAGGATCCGCACATGCTCAGATATGTCTTAGAGGTAACCAGCAGCTAACCAATTAAACCAGCTTAACCAGCCTCACTTACTGTCCACTAGCTAACTTCATTAACTACATCTAACATGCAACATCAGATGAGTTTCACTAACTATTAACCAACATTGTCTACTAATCAGCTTCACTAAAGATTTACATTTTACCAGTTTACTTACTCTTTACT
>NW_019479547.1:0-957 GCF_002814215.2 Seriola lalandi dorsalis | reverse complement strand
AAGTTTTCTAATGAACATTTAATGTTTGTTTGAAAATGATTGAAGGAGATGGGTTGATTTCCTCACACAGGTGCATGAAATAAGTGCCGGATATTCACAGAGAAAGTCAATATTGTTCATCTAGTTGATTAGAAGTTACATAATCTGAATTCCAGCTACTGTATCTGTTGCTCCAAGTGATTGAACACTGTGAACTGCCAGGAAACATGCTGAAAAGATGTTGATACGACGACCGGCACCAACGCTGAAAATAGAAGAAAATGAAAGCTGAGATGATGTCTGTCATCATTCAGAGCTGTAATTAAATCAGGATTAAATGTTCTTTCTTATGAACAGTTTATTTAAGATGCCGGACCAAATTACACTCCTGTTTTGTACGAGTTCTGGAAGAGTTTGCACTTTACTCTCTCCTGCACTGCATCTAACATTGCTGACTTTTTCAACAAGCCAATAATAATAAACCAGTGTGTCTATCTATATTTGTCTTTGACTGTTTGTTTGACCCAGACAGAAGCAGTTTTTACCTCCTCTCGAGTCCTGAGGAGAACACGTACTTTCTGTCCCTCAGCTGTCCTGATACAGCATCCTCACAGACATCATTACTCTGAAAGGCTGACTGATAATTTCACATGGCTAACCTTACCACTAATCCCCCCCTGAAAATGAGATTAAGGCTTCTCCTTGCATTTCACTAGGTATGCACATATTCACTATATGTTCTTTTCCAAGAATACCCACCAGCAGATCATTACCAAATTGAATGTGACATCTGGCTGTGGTGAGGGACATTCTATATGAGGTGCTCTGATAGGCTCTGAGATCAAGTGAGCGTGACTGTATGTGTCTCCGTACTGTCTTGTACAGCTGCGTGTGTGTGCGTGTGCGTGTGTGTGTGTGTGTGTGTGTGTGTGTTATTGCTGTGAGCAAGTATGTACAAAATTAGTAGGAGAGACAGAG
>NW_019479546.1:0-957 GCF_002814215.2 Seriola lalandi dorsalis | reverse complement strand
AATTTGTAGTGACATCTTTTACAATAAAGTATCTATCTATCTATCTATCTATCTATCTATCTATCTATCTATCTATCTATCTATCTATCTATCAAACTAAATATGAAGCATAGTCAAATCTTCTCCAAGAGTATCTGACTTAATAATTGTTACCAACACATGTTTGAACACACGTGCTGAAAATGACTGCAATAATCAGACTGTGGCTGGATGGAAGTACTGGAATGGGAGCCAGACTCAGAACTCAGGTGTAGCTCCATGTGAATTGTCACATGCAACAAAAGCTGTTCAATTTAACAAACAAAATGAAAGACTATGCACCAAAATATTGCGCACACAAATATCATCATGTGCTGATGGCGTAGAGTCTAGCCTCTGATATTTTGATTCAACCCACCTTAGACATCAATGCCACAGCTGTTACGAAACACAATCAGTGTAAGTAGTCAAACAGAAGATTAATTTACCAAACAAACTGTAAATTTATGTTTTGTTTGTGCCAAGCCTCATGATGAAATCAGCTTGGCCAATCGACCTGAATGAATCGACTGGAGTACGCTGACGTGAAACATAATTACTAAGCCATTTCAAATGACAAAAGCAAATCACACGTGTACCATCCTCCTCTCTCTACTCCCCACTCAAGCACTTGCTCTCACATGTTGGATTATAACACTCTGTAATAAACTTTAACTGTCTGCTAGATTGTCTCTATTGTGTTTGTAACATTGTCAGTGGTTCAATGATTTCAAATGCCACAGGTGATTCAGGACCCGACTATGTCAAGACTACAGTGGCTTGTATCCCTAAAAGGCACTCCCTTAACTTTCACAAAAACCCTGAAGCCTGATCAGAAACCAGTGTTGTACATTTGGAATTAATGGTTGGAAAGAAGATTTTACATTATGACCTGTGTTCACTCAGCAAGCAGAATCCACAACGAGTCATCTTATGTGG
>NW_019479545.1:0-957 GCF_002814215.2 Seriola lalandi dorsalis | reverse complement strand
TTTCTTCTTTTCTTGTCATGTTCAACAAACAAAAAAGAATTTATGTTCCACAAAATTATTATCTGGGTCAGAGTTACTGCTGGAGTTTTTATTTACTGTCGTTTGTTTCTGCTTGTGGTGTTATTTCAGGCCATGAGCTTCGTTAGTCATATTGAAGTCTTCTGCTTGTTAAGGGGACACTTAACGCAGGTATGCCTCAGTGCATCCTGCATGCATAACAAGAAGTTATGGCACTTATGTGTGTGTGTGTGTGTGTGTGTGTGTGTGTTTAGGGGACTGAGAGGTGGAGTGTGTTGAGAGGGTGTTGGGGTTCCTTGCTAGAACTGTCCCGTTTTTTTGTTTTTTTGTTTTTGGTCCCATTTTTGTGCAAACCCCTGTCTTCAGTTTGCATAATCCCATTTGAAGTAAAAAAGTAAAAACACCTGCTGCTTTTTGTGGGGTGTTGCCACCCCAATAGAATTATGTTTTTTATTCATCGTGAATCATTAAGTCATGTGATTTAAATGCTGTGTGCAAGTAGCTTATTTATCACTCAATATGCCAGGAACCATGACGAACACAGGGATCAGTTCTATCCTCATTACTGAACGACAAACTAAGTGTTTTCTTTTAAGATGAACATTTTACATTAGAAGTCATCTGGTCACTCCCTCTCCCTGAACTGAACAGAACATGGTTTCAGGGGATTTCAACGTGAGTCAGATAGGGGATAATGTATGTCAACTGCAGAAATGTCCCTTTGTCCTGCAAGGACCAAACACTTTCACCATCAGCTGATGATTAAACCATCATGGATTTATTTCAAGAAGAATTACATTCAATGCTATTTACAACTCCTAAAAGAAGATTTGCATTGGAAACAAATGAAATTATCTCACCCTCATGGTCAGATTTTTTTTACTTCTTTTCAGATAAAATAAGATTTCACTGCTCTATACCAGATTAAATGACTTGTTA
>NW_019479544.1:0-957 GCF_002814215.2 Seriola lalandi dorsalis | reverse complement strand
AAAATCGAATAAACGTTTTGGATGAATCACTTCAGCCGCTTATATTAAAATGAATTAAGTGAAAGATTCAATGAATAATCCAACGTATTGGTTCAAATTCTACTCGCTGTTTTACAAGAGCATAAATATGTAGAATCAGAATTTTCATAGATTTTATCAGCAGAATTTCCATTCAGTTAACAGGTTGTGCCTTTTTATTTATTTATTTATTTATTTTCTTTCCACACAGGATGGGTCTGAGAACGAAGAAGAAGAGAGGGAGGAAGAGGAAGAAGAGAACACCGACTACCTGACCGACTCCAATAAAGAAAACGAGACTGATGAGGAGAACAATGTAAGATAGAACATATGAGGAGCTGTGGATAAGAGACTCGGTGCTGAACCCGTAAATCTGTCCACAAATTAAAAAGCAGTGTAATCACCGTCACGATTACAGGATGAGTGATGGTGAATGTTGACACAGACCAGAGGTTGGAGCAGGTTATCATTAACGTCCTAACCTTGGTTCTGGCAGCAAGAGACTATTTTAAATTTAGCTTTAAGAAAACACTGATTTTATGAGACGACAGGGGAACTTTTTATCTGGTTGTGTTTAATTTGCTGCGTCTGTGTAGGAGGTGACCATCCGTGGCGGTGGACTGAAGCACGTGGCCTGCGCTGAGGATGAGGACTTCATTCAGGCTCTGGATAAGATGATGCTGGAGAACCTGCAGGTACGACATCCTGCTGCTCGGCTGTCGGCTGAACTGTGAATGCAGTGAAGTCTTTGCGCCGTGCGGTCACTGGTTTTGCTCGCTTGAATTGTTGTTCCTGTTCATACTGTTCATTACAAGATCCCTGTGTAATGAGGTTTCAGTGTAAGTGAGGGGGAGAGAAAGTTTAGATCATTTAAAAGTTTATTCAAAGTTTGGCAAATTGACCCTCTGTTTTTCTGCTGAAACAAACTTCCCCTCTGCA
>NW_019479543.1:0-957 GCF_002814215.2 Seriola lalandi dorsalis | reverse complement strand
TCTCTGTTTCTCAGGAGTACATCATCAGAGTCCAGAGGGGCGTGTCTTCAGACAACAGCTGGCAGGTAAATAAACCAATCACAACATCAGGTGTCAGTCCTCCAACCTGATAGGTCGATACCAGATAGGATGACACACAGGATTGTACCAGTGGCAGGCGCACCTGACCTTGGTTGTCATGGTTATGGTTAAGGTTGTGTTAACGTCATGCATGAAAGGAAGAACGTTGATTATTTATTTCACATGAGAAAGAACGGCGGCCTCCTGTGTGATAGACCTGTGTTTTGTCGACTCATCCATCCGCCCCGCCCTCCTCCTGATGTTGACTTTATGGCTCTTTATACGACGTCACCTGACTTCCTCTTTTGCTCTCATCATGATTGCCACGGCCACTGGAAGTCACCTAAAAATAAAATGTAATTATACGTCGCCTCAAAACCGATCGATCAGCTTTTCTGGCAGAAATATTGACCAATGAAAATGTCTGGGCCAGGGAACAAAGACACAGATCACTGTCATATATTTTGGAGTTGTCTCTCAGTGGTTTCGTTCAATAAAATTCAAAACATCCTGGAAACTGTCTTTCAAACCAAAGTTATTTTTAGTTTTGAGCTGATCTATCTCTGAGGTAGAGAGATTTATATTTGTTATGAATAGTACTGGCTTGTGGAGAAATCCCTAAAAAGATAAATGTTCAGCTGATGTTCATTCTCTCTTTAAAGTCAATGAAAAGAGAATTTAACATAAAGAAAACGTCTGTCCCGGATCATTGGACCAATAAGGTTTTGTGAGGAGATGAACTGATGAATCACAGTCTTGTGTGTGTGTTTTGCAGGTGATTCGCCGCTACAGTGACTTTGATGTTCTCAACAGCAGCCTGATGGTGAGTTTCACATGTTTCCGTCAAACGTCAACAGCTCTGAGTGTTTACAACATCCTGATCTTACAGATGGACAG
>NW_019479542.1:0-958 GCF_002814215.2 Seriola lalandi dorsalis | reverse complement strand
TTTCTATAATAAATGAGCAAGATCGGTTAGAAAACATGGCTACCATCAACAAAACTATCTTCAAAAGGCAGGGCTTAGCCGATATTGGTCATAACTCATTAATCGTTTGTCCAATCATCATAAAACTTAGCAGATATCTTTATGCTGTGATAGGGAACAGGCCTACCAAAGGCTGCCCCTGTCACGAGTCCCATCAACATCGCCCATCAAATTTACCTCTCAGCTGCAGGTCAATATTCTCTACAAAAAGGCTTTGTGATAATAGCGACTACCATTATGAGCTAATTAGCATAACATTAAAAACAGTAAAATGAATAGAACTTCCCTTGGGTGAATGAGCAGCACATTTGGTAAACTTGGTAGATATCTTCAGGTTATTATAGGGAATAGGACAACCAAAGCAATAAGTAGCTAAAATTCCGCTGCTTCTCTCGGTTGAGTGCAAAACGGTTAGAACTCGTGAATTGCCGCTATAATCTTTTCAAATTTAATTGCAACAATCTTGGTATCTGCAAGTCTGAAAAAGTGTTGCTTTTCACACATTGATAAAAGTTGTTCTTTCTTAAAATCTCATAAAACAAAAAAACCCCATAAAAACATTGCATCAAACCATTAATAATACAGTGATATAAGATACAACATGACCTACAAGATCTTTTTGGAAATATAAACCTGTTTTACGCTTTGAAACACTCACCCTAAAGCATGGTTTTATTGTATTTTGCTTTTAGTAGACCTGAATCTTAAATGTTTTACTTGTCTCATTAATATTAAACATGGATGATTAAAAGAAAACCGCTACAATCCTTTAAAACCTCCGCACCAAAACAACAATGTCAAATCAATGTGTTGTTTCAGAATGGAGCTGATTTACTGGTGTTTTTTGCATATATGGACACACATACTGTACATGTCTGTCTAACTGTGTGTGTGTGTGTGTGTGTGTGTGTGTGTGTGT
>NW_019479541.1:0-958 GCF_002814215.2 Seriola lalandi dorsalis | reverse complement strand
GTCTAAGCAGGCGCTCCATGTGTAGAGGCTACAGTCCTCGCTGCAGCTGGCCCCGGTTCGAGTCCCGCATCGGTTGGCCTTTACTGCATGTCATTCCCCCTCTCTGCCTCCCCATTTCCTGTCTCTCTACTATCCTGTCCAATAAAGGCATAAAAAAGCCCAAAAAAATATACTTTAATAAAGGTGATATCTGCTTCCCAACAGCACAAGCTGTCTCCACACACTGACCTCAGCTGGAAGCCAGATGGGAAAGTGGTTGCTATCGGCAACGAGGACGGGTGAGTGGACAACCTGGCCTGACCTTTTCTCATAATAGACAATTGTGCTGTGGCGTCCTGGGAGGGACCAACTGTCCGATGACAGAGCAGAGTCTTTAGGCGACAGGGAAATGGATTAGCTTGTGTGTGAACGGCTGCGCTCTGTTAACTGGGTCACATTCTGGGTGTATGAGCGGGTGTCACACTGACTCATCTGAATCACCCTCTGCTGCAGGTGCATCGATGTGTATCAGGCTCCCGGTCTGAAGCTGCTGTGCAGCATCCAGCAGCACCACAAGATCATCAACACGCTGCGGTGGCACCACGACCATGGCTCTCCGCCCGAGCTGCACTGCCTCCTGGCCTCTGGCTCCAGCAACGCCATCGTCTACGTGCACGATCTCCGCTCCATCATAGGTGGGCAGAGTCCTCAAACACACCGTTTTACTCAGTCTGTTAGCGCCCATGGGACTCTCTTTACCCTGAAGGTGGCTCATTCCCAGAGAGGGCCGCACCTCCTACAAGCTCCACCAGTTCAAATCTCAGTGAATGTGAGAAATCACAGACTAAAGAAGAGGAAAATAAAAACCTACAGCACGTCTGTGACTTGTAGTAGTTCCTCTGGGATGAAGATCACGTGTTAGCGATGTAACATTTAAAGGTTTTAACGTGAGTGTTGTGTGTCCGTGCAGAGGATCCTC
>NW_019479540.1:0-958 GCF_002814215.2 Seriola lalandi dorsalis | reverse complement strand
ATTGATGGGTTGGTTTGTGTTTGTGTGAGTGAACATGTGTGTGAGGACTGATAATGTGTGTGTGTGTGTGTGTGTGTATAGTGGTTTGGTATGTGAGCGTTCTGTAGGGAGGAAACCTCTGGCTACCATCACTCTTCAGTTTTTCTCCTCAACTTTATCTGCCTCCATGAAATCTCACCACTTTGAGGAGAACGCGGAGAGACTCCAGCCTCGTCTGTGAAATACAACACAAATATATAACAGCTCGTGTGAACATCTGGACCATGGGATGCATTCAATCCTCCCTCAGCCAATCCTCTAATACAATAAGAGCAACACCTAACTTGTGACAGCATAGTCAGTCTGGTTTCACTTAGCAGTATTTTCCAACCAGGTGTTGGCTACTTTTACATCTGCAGTTGCCAGGAGCTACTTGGAAAGATTGTGGAATTACTAATATAAAAAATAAAAATGATGATTCGATTAAAAAATTACATATAAACACACTGAGTCACCAAAAACTCCTGAACGCCACATGAGTGAGTGTAAAAACTAGTTATTCAAGGGAGCAGAGGAGTTGAAATAGTTAGCAAAAGGATACAATGTTAACATTGAGAGCTAAAATTGATAAATAGTTAACTTAATTAAAGCAAATAGTTGAAATAAGTAGCTAAAAGTGATGGGTAAATTGTTGCAATAGCTACATGAGATGAATGGATGAATGGTTGGAAGGACCAGCTGGGACTTAACCCAAATCAACCTCTACTCTGACAGTATAAAAAATATTTTGTAATAATATTGTACTAGACATATAATATGTGGAATATTTGATATACTATTATGAGTCATGTAATGTCCATTTCAAATGAATTCAAACTAACAAACCTGGAACTTGATCGGTGGTGTCTGACAGGATTGTGGGGGCACATCAGACAAAAAAAGGATTGTTGAACATTTCCACTGAACAAAATCAAATCAG
>NW_019479539.1:0-1045 GCF_002814215.2 Seriola lalandi dorsalis | reverse complement strand
CATTATACAACCGGGGGTAGAATTGCATGTTCCCCTCAACTGAGGATTCAGGCGATTTTACCAGAGGTGGCCAGCATCATGAGGGGGTGATTTAGGCAAAAAAAACATTTTTGTCAAAACATGACTTAGGCCATTATTTTAGGAAGGTGACGATATGAGGAACCAAACTATGAATTTGTAGACTAATATAAAGTTCACTAACCTTACACTGAGTGACTCTGCAAAAGAAATATATTCCTGGGCATCAATGAGCAGAAATTGGAGCCAGGTTTTTTAAACAGCACAGTCCCATTACAAGATATGAAAAAGTCACAGGAAGCCAGTTTCACTTTGTAAAAAATGGTCAGAGATATTTCAGGTGTGACTCAACAAACATTTCAGGTTTAATATACTATTACCGCATGTGTGTGTGGCTTAAAAGCAGCATGTGTCTTCTTTCTCTAAGGTGGTTTGTGACGAGAATGGCTCTAAAGGCTACGGCTTTGTGCATTTTGAGACTCAGGAGGCAGCCGAACGAGCCATTGAGAAAATGAATGGCATGCTGCTCAATGACCGTAAAGTGTAAGTGGTGTATACTAATGTCTGAAAGTACTCTTTGTTGAATTAATATTCTGCCGGATCTGATTGACGTTTGTAGGTTTCATAATGATGCTTGAACACTTTGAGTAATTTCTTTGAAAAGATGCCTGAATAAATAGATTTGTGCATAACCCATTTATTCTGAGTGCTGTAATGTAACTATTCACAATTGGATTTAAAGTTGTGATGAACATAACATTTATAATTACTATAATTTGTGTTTTAATGTGTATTTAATTTATCTAAACTTCTATTTCAATGCAGATTCGTGGGTCGCTTCAAATCTCGCAAGGAACGTGAGGCTGAGCTGGGTGCCCGAGCCAAGGAGTTCACAAATGTCTACATAAAAAACTTTGGTGAAGACATGGATGATGAGAAGCTGAGGGAACTCTTTAGCAAATATGGTCAGTCAGGTATTTCATATTATTATTATTATTATTATTATTATTATTATTATTATTATTAT
>NW_019479538.1:0-958 GCF_002814215.2 Seriola lalandi dorsalis | reverse complement strand
AGTCGGCTATTTTGATACCTGAACATTTGATGGTTCCAGCTTCTCAGGTGTGAGGATTTGATGCTTTTCATTGTCATACAGCAAATTGAATATCTTTGACTTTTTGAATGTTGGTTAGACAAAAGTGAAGACATTTGAAGATGTCACCTTGGGCTGTGGGAAATTCTTACCTGAAGTTTTACATATTATTATTTCCTGATGTTTTATAGATAAAACGATAAATTAGCTTTACTGGACTCCTCAGAAGGCTGTAGTTTGGAAATGAAGTCATATAGCAACTATTCTCAGTGGCCGCCCAAACACGTAATGCCAAATGTGTGAAGTGAAAAGAAACACCGAGGAGGTATAGATTGATTTTTAAGAAAAAAAATCTACTCTCCCTCCCCCCCTCCGTGTCTATCACACTCAGTGCTGCTTTCCAACACATTCTGTACAAAGTGTGATTTGCTTTTGCAAGAAATGTTAAAAAAGATGTTTGTGTACAAGACAAGAAAACTCCAGCAACTTCTGAATTGGAAACTGATTTCACTGTTTAGGAACTTGATTTAATGTGCAGCCGTGTATTGTGTGTGTCAGACTAGTTTACAGCTGAATGTGTTCTCAGTGAACTCTTCTCCACCCATGAACATAAGCTCGCTCTCTCTCTCTCATGCTCCTCCTTCCCCTCATGTGTTTGACGTCTGTGTGTTTGGCAGTGAGTCTGGCCTCCCAGCATGCTCTCACATGCTCTTTTATCCATCATTCGCCTCCAGCACTGTGGGTCAACCACCCTCCCTTTCTCCTCCACCTGCTTCTTTATCACTTTTTGGCTGACCACCTCTCTTTCCTCCTCCCCTCTCTCTACCCCCCCTCTCCTCCTCCCAATCCCTCCTGTCTCTTTCTCTGACCGTCCACCTCCTCCAGTCTGTCTCTCTGTCTCTGCTCAGAGGCTTTCTTGGCCTTTGTCCGTCTCGTGGGG
>NW_019479537.1:0-1043 GCF_002814215.2 Seriola lalandi dorsalis | reverse complement strand
CCTAAATCACCCCCTCATGATGCTGGCCACCTCTGGTAAAATCGCCTGAATCCTCAGTTGAGGGGAACATGCAATTCTACCCCCGGTTGTATAATGGCCTATGTCAAAAGTGTGACTCTTTTGTTGAGTTTTTTGTGTTTCCTGAAAAACCTGAAAAAATGACTTAGGCCATTATTTTAAGAGGGTGTCGATATTATGTATATTGGGCTTTGGTGTCACAGACAACAGGGTATGTCTTTGTAGGATCTGTTGCTGGGTTTGGTCTTTTTATGTTTTTTTCAAATTGAGTAAATCACTACACCAGTGTCTAGACGTAGTGTTAGTTGAAGGCACAATGTGAGGTCTTTGTCAGATAGTAATATGTATGTACTGTAGCTGCAGAGTCATTTCGATATTTCTTAGTGTTTACATAAGGCCATCTCACCCTCATCCTGGGTCTAATTGTCACACCGTTATGCCTGATACTAATCTATATGTTTACATTGAGTATAAGAGTAGAATAAGCTTTTATTCTAAGTTGGTCAATATTAAAAGCAGCCAACAGGAAAGCGGTGAAGTGTCAGAGCCACAGCTGCCTGGCAGGGTGTGAGGTTACTGAAGTTATTAGTCTGCAGTCCATATTTTAACCCGGACCCTGCAGGAGGCTCTGCTTTGTCTTTCATAGCTGGAACACAATTCAGGCCATTTTGTTCACCTCAATTGGACAAAATTATTAATTCATGACCCCAGTTCACCCTTAATCTTGCATTGCAGTAGAAGAAATAGACCTATTTTTAATTTAAACAGATAGAGGCTCTCAGAGGTTGATATGCTTTGGTGTATTTTTAATAAGATGTATCACTAAATAAATGTATTTCTTTGACACGTGACTAGGGATGGGAAATCTGGATTCCGTTCCTTTCTGGATGGGCTTGGGTGCAGTGAATTAAATATTGAGCAGCAGCAGGTAGGGAAGGTGGAGCAGTGGAGCTGCTCTGTTCCAAGAAAATATCTCTTCTCTGCTCGCCAGGTCCTGGGTCTGTCACCCACAAAGGAAATCAATA
>NW_019479535.1:0-958 GCF_002814215.2 Seriola lalandi dorsalis | reverse complement strand
GAAATAAATTCCTCACAAGTGAAAACAAGTCGAAAGCGTCTCCCGACATCTTTACGACAGAAAAAGGATGATTCGGACTCGGGGCTGATGTAAGACAACAAAAACGTCAAGTTAATGCTTAAATGCCAATATTTCATTATTTAATTATTCACTTCAACAAGAGACAGTGAGTTCAAACATGAAGACCCTCTTGTCTTCGGACTCATAAACCCTCAGGGGAAATTCTCTGGACAAGTCAGGACAAGTTTTCTCTATCTAAAAACTGGTGTTTGTCATAATGTTCATGAATATCTCTGAATATAAGACGACTCTTATACTCAGGGTCGTTGTATATTCAGGGGATTAACAGTTAATAGCTGGGCACGGTAGTTTTTATCAAACATTCTTCAAACAGGAGGAAATAGTGATTTTGTTTCAATCACAGATTAATACACTTTTATTCACTACACCATGACAGTCTATGTGGGATTGACTTGAGAAGAATAAGTGACAATAGTTAATAATAATAAAAGATATCACGGGTCTAATCCTCGACATTTTAAATTCAGTGATGAATTATTTCTAGCAACCCTTCAATTAGAAGCTGAAAGATGAATTATAAATCCCCCCGAGGAAAAACTGCAGCTTTCATTGTGCATCAGCTTGAGGTGTTGGGCTATAATTATGAGCAGGCATACTTGTGTATCCTTCCTCCGCCCACTTGCCCCTCCCTCCCTCCCTTCCCAACCGACCTGTTATTGTCTCAGGGTGGTCAGAGTCATGGCAGATGGTCAAGAGGAACTGCAGCTCACCTCGCCAGTCCCAACGGAGGTAAAGGTACGGGGGAGAGCACTTGGCCGTTTGACAAAGAACACTATGTTACTATGATACGGTACAAAAATACACCACGCACACCATGTTGCTGATTTCATGCATGGACTATAAGCACCCAGATGGTGATTTTCTTTCTTTATTTTGT
>NW_019479534.1:0-959 GCF_002814215.2 Seriola lalandi dorsalis | reverse complement strand
TGCAGCAAAGTAATTAAATCACATGTAGTTCTACTGTTGGTCGTATTGTTTCAACAGAGTACAGTTTGTCCATTAAAGCATAAGCACTTAACAGTATAAACACACAAACATCACAATAACATGCAACTATTATAAATGAATTTAAAAAAAATGGATTGAGATTAGAAAAAGTCTTGGACAGAAACATAAAAATATCAAATACTCCCAATAACAAGGAAACATTATTTACTTCTGTAAATCCTGTGAGAAATTTTCTGTTATTTTAAAAACTTTCTAAAGCTTTATAGGCTTTTTATACTTGGTTTCCCTTCAGCCAGTGTTTACTAACAAGCCAAAACTTATTCAAAAAAGCTAAACTAGTTCAGATGAAAGTTGTTGACATCTGTGTATACTATGGTCTACTGTATAATTAGAACTTAAACAGGCCACGTGTGTCTTCTAATAATACCCCGCAAGGTTTTTCCCCCCCGACAGTGACGGTACGTTGTATCAAGAGAACAAAAAAAATATGTGAAAGAAACCCAAAAATCAAAAGCTGTTCACCAACCTTTGTCCTCAGCAGACGACACACACAAAGTCAGCAGCAACACCACAGTGGGTCCAGTGAGCCAAGCCATTCTGTGAGACACACACTGCACGTTTACACTAAAGGTGAACGCGAGACCACGGCGTGAGTTACAAATGGCAGAGGTTAAGCAGTATTACCTCACTTCATGTACTCCTGTCCTATTTACTGCAAACATGAGTGTGTCTGCTGATGTGTGGGCGGAGGATGCACATCGTTGCTCTGTTTTACAGTCAGTGTGTTTCCGTTCTCAATGAAAGCTAGAAACTCACCACTTTCTTTTGATCTTTTGAAATTATTCAATTTTATTGATTGAAGCAGTTGTCCACTGTCGTAGGACATATGAGCAATTTTAAAAATGGCTCTTATTGAACTGTATTTACTGTTTCAATAA
>NW_019479533.1:0-959 GCF_002814215.2 Seriola lalandi dorsalis | reverse complement strand
GTGTTGAATTTTTAAAAACAGTAAAGAAATGAACACACACACACACACACACACACACACACACACACACCTTCCAAACAACAGCAAACTGAATACTCTATCATCTTAAACTTTTGAGGACGAGTGGATCAGTAGTAACTAGGTATCACTTTCATTTACAGTAACTATGGTCATACCTGAGCAACGTCAAGGTGTGGCACACACATCAGAGGTCCGCCCTCTACTGTTGGTAATGATTAAGTCTAAAAACATTTATCTGCTATTTACGGTGGCAATGGAACTATTATCAAATTGATATTAATATAAAAAAAATGTATGTTTATTAATTACTTGTCGTTGTTTGTATAATTCTTATTCAAATTTACAGTGGTATGATACCGGTGTGGACTGGTGATGTGGGTTGCCTTGCTCTGTGCACTACCCCAACAACCCGTGCGGTGATGGCGAGGAAACCCCGTTGACAAGGCACTGCTTTTTCATGACGGTGAGTTTCCCTTTGAGTGTATTATAATTTTGTGATAAAAATTTCAAGGAAAAAACACACACAACCTCCTTCCTCCCTTCCTTCAGGGAGGGTAGAGAGTTTGAGCGGAGAGAAAAATCTATCCGAGACAGAACAGGGACAGTGAGAAAAATATATGAGTGGGAGAGGGAGAAGGAGGAGGAGGAGAAGGAGGGGGGAGCAAATTAAAAGTTGCCAAATGGAGATATTGGGTTTCAAGCCGAGTGAGACAGGAGTAAAGGGTTTGCCTCTTTCAGTCGTCTTTATGTTATGCTAATCGGGATAAATTTTTAAGGCTCGACACTGTTTAGTCCTTTAGCATTTTCGACGGATTCCAGTCGACGTTTTCAAAATAGGCGTCGTCGACATCGCGGCTAGCTAACCAGAACAGGCCGATGTTTATCGTTAAAATGTTACGGAGCGCCCTGCGTGGAGAGCTACCCGACCTGAATACGGG
>NW_019479532.1:0-959 GCF_002814215.2 Seriola lalandi dorsalis | reverse complement strand
GTGTGTGTGTGTGTGTGTGTGTGTGTGTGTGTGCGCGTGCATCTACGCAAGGCCAAGTGGGTGCATGTTTCGGTGCATACGACTGGCCTTAGCAGCAGCACACTGTAAACCCCAGCTTGTCTTTATAGTGTTGATGTTTGAGTTAAGTTGATGATTGGATAAAGAGTCGGGATTATTGTACTGGAAAATGAAAGCATATGCACAATTTGCATTTTAATAAGCAAGTGAACATTATAAAACAAATTGTCCTGGCAACAGCAACGCTTACAATAAAGCCATGGCTTAATATAGCAATGAAATATTTTATCAACAAATTTATCAGATCACTTATCATTATAATTCTATTTTAAACACATTTATTGTCGATTTAAAATTAAATAGTGCATGAAAGGATTTTTTTTTTATTGTTGTCTTATCTTGCTTTAGTTTACTGTATATTCAATATACACCAAGTCATGTGTTGCATCTGGGTCTTTGCAAATCTGCTTTGATTGAGACACGCATTAGGAAGCCATGCATAAAATTTATGCATGGCTGATGAAAAGTTCAGTAGGCCTGTGCCAAACAAAACACTGTTCAATTAAAAGGAAAGTAATGGCATCCTATATAATAAAGGATATCTGTGCATACATAAACTGACAGAAAAGCATGATGGCTCATTCACGTCATGCTATGTAATTTAGTTAATGCATTTCCCCTTGCTCTTTAAAACACTTGCACATTCAAATTTGCCATCGTAATCTCTATGACAGAGGACATTAATTATGTTCGTTGGCTGATCGCTGTTTCTTCACAACATCTCTGATTAAAATTTCACACATTGTAATGATGTGCTTCAGAGCTAGAAGCTGTGAAATTTACTAAGCAGTCAGTGGGCTTGAATTCTTATTCTTGGGAGGTTCATCCAGCACAAAAAAAAAAACAAAAAAAAAAAAAAAAAAGAAAAAAAAACCCAAAAA
>NW_019479531.1:0-959 GCF_002814215.2 Seriola lalandi dorsalis | reverse complement strand
CATTATGAGAGCAACAGATGTGCTCATAAATGTTCCAGCTGCAGGCATTTCTATGCAGGGAAGCAATCAATGGAGATTGGAGATTGATCTCTACATTGCTCCTGCAGCTCTTTTCTGTTATTCAAACTTACCTCCATCTTTCTGAGGAGCTCCAATTAGTCTGATGAGCCACCTCTTCGTCTCGGGCCGAACCTTTTCTCCGAGCTTCACCAGAAGCAACGGCTCCACCCGCTCTGACACACAACAGGGGCAGTTGACCTTTGTCCAGCCTGGTCCAATAGTGGTAGCACTCAGTTTGCCTAGGACCTTTCCCTCTAGAGTCTCATTCTCTGGCTGCTGGGCTTTCTCACTGCTGCTGCTGCCACCAGCACCTCCACCTTCATCACTACCTTCCTTAATCATGGTAAGACTGGGAAGACATGGTCACAAAAATTGTATTAGTTTGTCATGATGTGGCTTGAGTCCATTAAAATATCATTATCACCCAACAAGAGTGCTAGGAAAGCATCAAAGGAGTAAACATGGTTTGTGGAAAATATGAGGAGGATTGAAGGTTTCCCTCTTCTTCCACACTGTTGGATTCATGTTTCTTTTTTCTTTTAAGCCACACTAGTGTCATGGCTCTAGGGATGGCAATATCAGAATCAGTTAGTTGATCCACTACTTTGGTCCAAACTGAAGTTTTTACAGACATTAGTGTTCCCAAGAGGATTAAGCCTACCTACAATGATGCTCACAGACTTCTCTGTAGCTCCACCACTAGTTTGACATTTCTGTTTTTTAGCGAAATATCTTGACAACTATTGGATGCCTTGCCATGAAATATTGTATAGACATTAATGGAGCCCACAGGATGAATCTTTCGGAAATATCTCAAGATCTGTTGGATAGATAGATAGATAGATAGATAGATAGATAGATAGATATATAGATAGATAGATAGATAGATAGATAGATAG
>NW_019479530.1:0-959 GCF_002814215.2 Seriola lalandi dorsalis | reverse complement strand
CAGCGTAATCTTTGTAAATTCAGTACTTACTCTCTTTCAGCTGGGTGTTGGTCTCCACCTATGGAAGCTGAGAAAGGCCAAACTCAGAAATGTTTTTTTTTAATCCCGTTATCTCAAGATAATGAGATATTATCAGGAGAAAAAGATTTTTTGTTATTCTGAGATAGAATAAATAGATAGATAATTATCCCGTCATCTCGAGATAACGAAGTTTGTTTTCTCATCGTAATTAGTTTGTTAATCAGAGATCAGATGTGCCACTCCAGAATGCAGATATGCCAGACAATATTTCAATATCACACTGTGTCTTTTCATACAAGATCATTTTCAGATCAGTCCTCGTCAGCTAACGAGTCACTGAGGGTTGTTGCTAAGGAGTGTTACTGCAACTTAGTGTATGAGGTTCAGTCACAACTGTTTTCTCATGATAATATCTCGTCATTTCGGGATAACCAGCTTTATTATCTTGAGATAACGGGATGAAAAAATATTTGTGTGTATGTTTCTCTGCTTCCGTATCCACCAACCCCTGAGGGAGATATCTAGATCTGTAGCTGGTAAATGCTCCATTATGTGAACTAGCATACTGCGTCTGCCTGCTGTTTGGTCTGGGTAGACAGTGTACAGATGGTTTATCAGAGCGTTTTATTTATTTATGTATTTAACCATAACTGCAGAGTTGCAGCCTGTGAAAACAAATGAGCAAAAGATGCTGAAACGCTCCATAGAAAGTGAGAGGAAGTGCAGAGGTGGGTGATAACTTCCTGTGGAGCGGCCCTTTTACATTACATATACATAGTTATTGATCCATCGTGGATATAAAGATATTGATTAGTCTGGCTTTAATTATAGTTATTGTTTGTCAGATGGTGTTCAAGTCCCATTGTGAACACTGACCTTCACACTGTTCTAAAATCAGATGAAGTGTAACCTCAGACGTTGGTGGGTTTGACCTTTTA
>NW_019479529.1:0-959 GCF_002814215.2 Seriola lalandi dorsalis | reverse complement strand
TTTTACTGCATTGAATTCCTCCGGTCCCGCCGTCCCATCCTATTGACCTGCTCTCCTTGAGAGCCAGGCATTTGATGCCCACAGCTATTCATGAAGATGTAAACACCAAACACCCAGACGCTGTAAAGCTATCGGACACAGATAAAGGTATTAACTTTGAAGCCTAGCCGCTAATGCTACTGGCTGAATCCTTAACAGCGTTTCCACACTTGTACTTCAGGAATATAAAGCTCGGGTGCACGGCTCCTTAATGTGTGGATTGTGTACAGCTTAAGTCAGTGTTATAATAATGTTAATGCCTCTATAAGTTCAAAAAATATATTTCCTGCTTCTTTAGCAGCAGCACAATGAAACAAAGACGTTAGCAAACATGTACCACAACCTCAACTTAAATATGACATATGAAGATATGTGTGATCAGAGTGATGTAAAACTAATAGAATAACAACACTCAATGTACCATCACAAAGAATAAGAAGAATATATATATAATATAGATTAAAAATATATAAATATATATTCATATGAAATATTTAATATGTTAAAAAATCTAAATATATAAATAAAATGATAACTGACTGTGTTTGGATCACACTCTCTTTAACAAATGGTTGTTAAACCTCTCTTATGTGTAACCCAGAAGAGTAGATAGTGTTTTGTTTTGAGCCTCGGAGAAAACAAATCCACGATAACTGAATGATTCATTTGCTGTAGTGATTTTTAAAGACAGGTGAACAGGAGACTCTCTGGGCAGCAGCTGCACCTATAAAAACATCTGTGGTCAGGTCAAACCGTGATCTGCCTGACAAACAAGATGTTGATACTGATGTTGTGTAAACCTGCACTGCTTTCGATGATGGCGTATTCGATTCTTTATTGCCAATTAACTAATGCTCTTTTTGTGAGTGACTAGCTTTTTGACTTTGACCCCTGGTTGATTATTTAAAAAAGAAAGAAAG
>NW_019479528.1:0-969 GCF_002814215.2 Seriola lalandi dorsalis | reverse complement strand
TATTTTTAAAAGTTGATTGTGAAGTTTTTCAGACGTGACATGAACGCAGCGCAGTCTGTTTTAACTGTGTGCAGGTGGGCGGGGCCGAGCAGCGCCCCCTAGTGGTGATGAGGCAGGGGGTCGTGGCTGTGGCTCCTCTGTATGTAAGCTATGGCGTCCCTGTATGAGAGCGCCAGCTGGGGTCGGTCGTACATCTCGCTCAGGGCGTGGAACTTGGGGCCCCAGCGCGACAGCCTGTCGTACACAAACCCTCCTTCATCATCTTCCTCTTCCTCCTCCTCGCCCTGAGCGGCAGTGACGTTTCCACGTGACGCGGCTGACCCCAGCGAGCTGAGGCTTCCCGCCGACGACCCCGAGCCCTCCACGCACCACACGTGGTAGGCGTCCGGCGGGAACGCCTCGCCGTCGTTGTCGGCTTCCCAGATGATCCGCGCCACGTAGCTCTTAAAGTCCACATGGGACCGCGACGACGCCGGCTGAGCGGCGTCCACGTAGCTGCCCGCGTCGCTCGTCTCCACATCTCTGCCTGCGTGAGCGGCGTAGTTGGCGTAGGTTGCCTCATTGGTGTAGCCGGCGGCGGCGTGCTGATGGTGGTGGTGGTGGTGATGCGGGATGCTGAGGTAGGGAGCACCGGAGCTGCAGGAGGAGCTGGACGGGTGCACCTCCTCCTGGGAGCCGGGGGAAGACTTGATGAGGGGGGCGGTGGTGCAGGACGACGACTGGGACAGACTGGAGCACAGAGGACGCTTCAGCTCTGTGATGTCATAACCATTCTGGAGGGAAACAAGGACGGACACAGTCAGACCTGTTGTCACGAGCTTATACTCACTTAGTGGCCACTTTATTAGGAACACCTGTACAATCTGTTACATCAATACAACACCTCTGAGCCAATCAGAAGAGAGGCTCAGAGCCTCCTCTCTTCTGATTGGCTCACCAACCTGTTGTTACTAGAGCTCCAGAGAGAAG
>NW_019479527.1:0-959 GCF_002814215.2 Seriola lalandi dorsalis | reverse complement strand
TAGACATTAGACACTTTTTTTGCAGTAAAATACAAAATTAGTTTCCTAATATCTGGCTTCTTTTGTGGAACCAAAATTGAACCAGCTGGTGTTGGCTTTAAAACCCACTACCTGTCTCTTCATCCCTCTCCCAGCTAAACTTTCCAAAGATCTCGGCCAAATTTTCGAAGATACAACACTAAATATTATTAATCTATCATTTACAACTGGCATGGTCCCTACGAGCTTTAAAACTGCTTCAAATGTGACTTAAGAAACAACACCTTGATCCAGGGTCTCTTGATAATTATCGACCAGTGTCTAACCTTCCACTCTTTTCAAAAGCACTAGAAAGAGTTAAGTGTCAGCAGCTTTCAACCCACATATCTAACAGTAATCTTTTTGAACCTTTTCAGTCTGCCTCCAGGGCCTGTCACTCCACTGTAACTGCACTTTCTGAAGTGTTAAATGATCCTCTGCTTACTATGGATTCAGATTCCATCTCCTTGTTTCTCTTCCTCAATCTCAGTGTGGCTTTTGATACAGCAGATCATTTTACATGCCTACTAAATGAAATAGACTATCAACCAACTACTAATTAAGGTATGGCAATACAAAAATTAAACTCCTCATCAATATGAATTTCTCAGTTAACTCTTACACTAACATTATAGCTAGGAGACACCTAGCTTAGCTTAGCACAAAGACTGGGAAAAGCTAGCTCAAAACATTTTTACACTTTGTCGTTTTTAAACAAGTGAAATATGGTGTTTTAATTAGTGAGCTTTACGCATGCTAATAAAATCGTTATTACCCTCAGACAGAGCCTAAGCTTTCACTCTTTATGCTATGCTAAGCTAACCCCATATCTAACAAACAAAATGAGTGGTATCAAGCTTCTCATTTAATGAATCACCAAAATGACCAAAAATGTCACAACTATTCCTTTATGTAAAAAAAAAAAAAAAAAAAAAAAGCTT
>NW_019479526.1:0-959 GCF_002814215.2 Seriola lalandi dorsalis | reverse complement strand
TGTGTGTGTGTGTGTGTGTGTGTGTGTGTGTGTGTGTCTTCCTGCCTGAGCAGAACAAATGAAGCTGATGATGAGGGAGGGAAAACACAGGGTGTAAAATCTATACAGGAGAGATTACAGGGAAGTTCACAAACGCTAACAACGCACACAAACACTCGCAGACGCACACACACTCCAAACATTGGCTTAAGCACATCGCTGGTGCTCATCCAATCAGCTTCCACTGTCACAGCTCATTGGGCCAATCAGAATTGGCATTGATTTGCTTCCTGGAGCTGCTGTTGGAGTTTTGTTTGCTTTTCAGTGTTTTCTCTCTCTGTGTTTGTGAGAGAGAGAGAGAGAGAGAAATATAAAAGACACTAAGAACAAAAACAAATCTGTGGCTAATTAATTATAAATTATCTCTACATTTACATCTTCTGGGTTTTATTGATTATAGGCTGTATTTGGTGTAAAATCATCTGTCGATCAGTATTTTGCCTCTGCTCACTAAAGGTTGAAGCAGTTTGTCGCTGAGCTTGAGCTGCCAGGTAAAAACACTGTAGAGAGACCGGTGGAGCTGAACTCAACTATTGACCCTCAGATACAGAATCAATAGTTAAATGCCTGTTGCCACGTACAAATAAAGTCAGTGACAGAGACACGTATCCCAGCTCCAATCAATCTGCCGCTCGGAGCCGTCGGCCTCGGACGTCAAACTCTGTCCGGAACAGACAAATGAGATATCCTTCATTTATTTCAAATTAAAAGTACAAAATGACAAAAATAGTTTTAGTTCTTTAAAGTGCATCTGTTGTTTCACAATAAAATAAAAATGTGGTGAAACTTAAATAAAGACAAAATTACGCTTTTTTTTTGGCCATTTCATCTGTGAAAACAAGAGGCAAGTAAAAAAAAATGGGGATGTGATTTTTTTCAACAAAAATAAAAAACTCATCCTACAAAAAGAATTACTTTTT
>NW_019479525.1:0-959 GCF_002814215.2 Seriola lalandi dorsalis | reverse complement strand
AGAGGAGGAGGCCCAGAGGAGGAGGAATACAGTCTCACATTAACTGCAGCAGCTGGAAACTAAACCACTGTACTGACCTCTGCTCTGTGTTGAGGCCCAGTTGTCCTGTTCATGCTTGTAATCTGCATCACGTTTTACACTAAATACGTTTACCTTCAATCATAATTCCAGTTAATCATCTTATTTATGTTTATTTACTGATGAAAACCTGGACTGTGGATCCTGCCACAGTAAACTTTACAAACACAGGAGGTCAGAGGTCAAACAGAGTGAACGCACCAGGAGTTTAGTTAATAGTCCAACATTACAGAGGAAAACTGGAGCATGAAGGTTTGGGTTCAGTTTCTAGAACCAATACTGGTCTCTGTGTTTTTATAGCCCCTGATAAGATCAAATAGAACATGACAGCATCTTATTGTTCACTGGAGGTCCCAGGTCAGAGAACACGAATTATCTACAGCTGATGAAGAAAGATGAGGCTGATGGAACCAAACTCTAACAGGAAGCAAAAGCTGAACCAGAAAGAAAGAAGAGAGAAAAACTACAAAATAACGCCCAAGTTTTACTAGAGCGGGATTTATCCTCTGACTTATTTCTAATGGTTCAGTAGTTTTAGTAGAGTGTTTGGTTCACACTGTTTTTCTCCTCAGTGGAACCAGCACAAACCCAGAAGACGAGGACATGATGATTAATCACCCTCCTCTCCTCTATGACAGCGTCACCACTGTGACAGGCTTTTAATGAGCTGTGGCCGGTGATACGCTCTCTCTCTCTAGAGCTGACTGAAGTGATACCTGGGTGGTGAGGGGAGGTTTAAACTACACTATATTGTCAAAAGTATTCACTCACCCATCCAAATAATTGAAATCAGGTGTTCCAATCACTTCCATGGCCACAGGTGTATAAAATCAAGCACCAAGGCATGCAGACTGTTTCTACAAACATTTGTGAAAGAATGG
>NW_019479524.1:0-959 GCF_002814215.2 Seriola lalandi dorsalis | reverse complement strand
TTATTATATTACCTGGTCTTACTGTCTCGTGTGTGACCACAGGGGAACCTCACATCGATGGCGAGCCTGGAGATCTGCGCTTCCGCATCAAAGTGTTGAAGTATGAACAAGATTTTTTAATTACTGCTGTTGTGTGTCTGTCACGTAGGACATATTAGTCAGGATTTGATTAGTGAGATACTAACGGGGCTTTTCTCTGTAGACATCCCGTGTTTGAGCGCAGAGGAGATGACCTGTACACCAACGTCACCATCTCCCTGGTGGAGGCTCTGGTCGGCTTTGAGATGGACATCGTACATTTGGACGGACACAAGGTTCAGCACAAACATGTTCAAAACTCAAACAAAAACAAAAACAAAACTATATTTAAAGTTTCATTTTATCAAAACAAAGAGGAGTTTGTGATTGAATGTTCCAGTTGAATTGAATAGTTGCATCTTTCTTTGCCCGACAGGTCCACATAGTGAGAGACAAGATCACTAAACCTGGTGCTCGCATGTGGAAGAAGGGAGAAGGTCTCCCAAACTTTGACAACATCAACATCCGGGGTTCCCTCATCATCACCTTCGACGTGGAGTTCCCTCAGACGCAGCTCGATGACCAGCAGAAAGACGGTGAGCACGGAGGAAGTGACGGAGGAGGTGCTGAGACGTTTGCTCTGAAAGGATCAGTGTTGGGAAAAGTTACTTTACTTCATAACTCAAGCAGGGAGGAAAGACAAGGAGGATACTATAGGTGCATTACAGTGTTTTAAATGTAAAGTTCCACATTGGAGCTAAACGTCCGAGTTAACATCAGTGTTTTAAAAGGAGTAAGACGCTGTTTTAAAGTCGACAGATTAATTTCCCAAAGAGAAATGCCAGGAAAGTTGGAGTTGTAAACAAACCCATTAATAAACACTTGCACCTGTTTATAACCACATTATAACTTGTTATGAACCATTCATAATGTTATACTGC
>NW_019479523.1:0-959 GCF_002814215.2 Seriola lalandi dorsalis | reverse complement strand
GAGTTGGTGCAGTGCTGAAAACATTGGCTTGAATTTGTTATTGCATTGTGGATAAATTTATCTGTTCGCCACAACTCGTATCGCAAGTTAAAATACTGTCGGTTGCCGTCGTCAGGACTATTGGCTTTAGCTAGCGTTAGCTTAGTATCCTGAGCAGCAACTCTACCGCCATTCGCGACAACTATCGAGGTAATAACAATTGTTTGTTGTAATTTTCCTGTTTAATTCATGTAGACAATCTGATTTAGTGCCCGTATCAGCGCTCTTTCGAACAACCAGGACTTTTAACAAAACACTTTATATTAACGATAGTTATTTACGAGAGAAAAGGTACACACAATCTTAGTGTTTCCGGTATAAGTTTTTCATAATAAACCTATCCCAATGAGCTGTAACAATTGGGGAAAGTTCACAAGAAAAGTGCATGACCGTATTGTTTTTCTAAACGTTTTATTTAGACAGGATGATTTCAGATCCACATAAAAACCACACAAAACTATAAAAGTGGTCATACAGGAAACACTGACAAGATCGAAAGAAACTCATTCCGCTTGTGTGAGGCGGGTCCGACGCAGCTGATTCAAACAGAGCAGGGAGCCTCCCGGTTTCATTTGTTTTCTTTTCTTGTCCGGCAGCATGGATCCTGAAGGTGGCCCACACAGTCCAGACGGAGAGACTGCCATGCCAGACCAGAACCCCAAATACCAGAGGAGTCTAAGGAGCCTTAATGTGCTGGCCGCCAGGTTTGTCAAGTTACTACAAGAAGCTGAAGGAGGAACACTAGACCTCAAAGAAGTAAGTGAGCTGAGACCATTCAAGCACACAGCGAAAAAAACACGGATCCCATCACTGGAGATATGGTTTCTTAAATGTCACTGATTTCTTGCTTTTCTCCTTTAGACAGTTACTAGACAGTCACTAATTTGTGATATTGTGTAGACAAAATGATTAATAGAGAA
>NW_019479522.1:0-959 GCF_002814215.2 Seriola lalandi dorsalis | reverse complement strand
GTCCCAGCCTGGTTCTTCACTTTGTAGTGTCCCCTGGAAGCACTTCTGTTGTTGTGTGAGTGACTGATGAAGATGTTTTCTGAATGTGTTTGTGTTTTATTTGCATGTGTTTTCTTAACATGCAGCTGGTTGAGCTCTCTGGGCCACTGTAACAGTCAGTGTTCAGCACATCCCCACAAAAAGTTTTATAACATCCAGGAACAGAAAGATACGACTCAAAGACCAAATTATCCTGGATCCAATGAAACAACATTTTCATATTGCTTATCTAAACCACTACTTTGTTCTTTGTTCTTTGAGCTTTGGATGGACACACGATAATTTCCTGTTCATCAGGTGATCAAGTGATCTGATCATTACCAACTGCTCTGTAAGGTTATCTGTAAAGATAAACTTTCATGTCCAGTGTGAAACCAGCAGCTTAAATATAATGAATTCATCAGAGGTACACATGAGATTTAAAGAAGCCACAGTGATGAACATGAATGCAGCAGCTGAGGTTGTGCTGTAGAAAAGAAACAGCTTGACATGAAGCAGTCAGAGGGAGGGATGTTATCAGTAACAGATCTGCATCACGAGAGAAAAATTGTGAATTCTACAGTTTTCTATTAAGTATAACTTAAAGGTGCAGTATGTGAGAATTGTCTGTCTGTCAAATATGGAGCTGGGGCCAGGAGGTGGTTGGCTCAGCTTAGCTTAGTTTAGCTTAGCGCAAACCATGGAGGCAGAGACACACTGCTGGCCTGGCTCTTTCCAGAGATAATTAAATCCACCTGCACCCTTTTAAGCTCACTAATGAACAGGTTATATCTTGTTTTGTTTTTAATTCAGTGTGTCCTTCACACAGAGCCAGGAGAGAGTAAGTGTGTTTCCCCAAACGTCAAACACCAGGTCAGGACAGAAGATTATCTGTTCTCTGGGTCGACACATCCAGCTACTGCATCTGAAAATGATTCTGA
>NW_019479521.1:0-959 GCF_002814215.2 Seriola lalandi dorsalis | reverse complement strand
CTCTGGAGCTTTTTAAGCCTCTTTTAGCTCATTGTTTTGGAAGTTTGTCTTATATTCATCATGTAGCCAAAAGCACAACTCACAAACAACTTAATGGAGTTTTTTTTTTTTTTATTTAATATTAGCGACCTGACTTGATGCTGTAGTCTGCAAACATGGACCCAGTCGGATATACAGCACCAGCGGTGAAAAGATCACTTGAACATCTGTACTGAGACCAACGGGCTGTGTTCACTACCTCTGCTGTAGCTGGGCTGTTATGTCACCTGAAAGCTCTCGGGCCCCCTGAAGGAAAAAACCTTATTGCAGGTTTTTACCTCCCTTGCCAGAGAGGTCAGAGGTCACATTCAGGTGCCTTGCTAAAGGACGCTTGAGCAGGACAGAAGCTTGCCAACACTGTGGGTGTGATGAAGAACTTGTCTAACTTCACCACCTCGCTGCCCTCACATTGTGCATCTGTAGGTGTGTGTTTGTGTCTGCGACTCTATTTCTGTTCACAAGGGTGTGTGGGTGCGCGCAGAGCACCAACACACTGAAGCTTTTAGCAAAAACAAAAAAAACAAAAAAGATTTTGTTTAAAAGGGACGTGTCACCTGCTTCATTTCATAAGAAGCGGCCGGGTCGATCGGTGTTGCGGGACTGCGGAAAGACTTTTCCTAAGAGCACAAAACAGTTTTAAAACCATCTACTGCATCCAACAACAAACACGCCTCGTCCTCACGCACACAGACAAACTCAACTTCCCCGAGATAAACCAAGAAGCCACGATTCAAAGACCGCAGCGACGCTCCTGACAAACTGCTGCACAACAAGCCAAACAGACGCTCACAAGTAGCTGATTAACTAACTCAGCAAGACTGAATTCCCCAAAAGGTCCAGCTGGTCGACAGTGAAACTAATGGCTCATGATCGAACTCCTCCATCAGCAGGATGACGTAGTTCACCAGCGCCTCCCAAAA
>NW_019479520.1:0-960 GCF_002814215.2 Seriola lalandi dorsalis | reverse complement strand
ATGTAGATGTAGCATCTGACAGTCACGCGCTGTATCTGGACCAGAACCGGTTGTATGCTGGGCCAGGGGAAAAAAAGCATGTCGCCCAAGTGTGGGCCGGATTTATTTTGCTGTTCTGAGAACGAATCAAATGTCCTGCCAATCGGTCCAGCTGAGGTACCCAGGTACGGGGCAGACAAACCCACAGAGCATCCGCATCTACAGAGCCCTGCCGCCATTGTGGTTCATACAAACAGTGAATTGTGTGCAGGTGCAGCTTTTGAATCTTGCTAGACTGCTGTTTAGTTTGACAACAAGACACTGACAGTTAAAAATACCAAATCGTCAAGTGTTTTTGATAGGTCTGGAGGGAGAAGATGGCGTCTGACTGAATACAGTCTTTTGTCTTTAGTCAAACAGAAGGAGGCGAGAAGAAGAAGAAGAAGAGGAGACGAGGACTAGGCTGTGAATGAAAAGAAACCATGAAGAGGGTTTTCAGCTGAAGAAGAAAGACCTCTTTACTTTCACTCCTGCAACACGAGTGAAGTCAGACGGTGAAAGCCCAATCAGAGCCGCGGGGTTACGGAATAAATTCAGCGAAAAAGAGGAGAGTCATTGCAAACACGACATGAGAGCCACAAAGACACAAATGAGCAGCTGTATGGGCTGCGTTCACGCTCACTTCCTGTTTGTCTTTACACTTTAAAGTGCTTTTTTCTCCAGTTAAAGGTCTATTCAGGTTCTGTGGAGACGGGCGCTTCGCCTTTTGTGCCTTGTTGATGACTTTGGATGCGAGTTAATGAAGGGCGATGCTGAAGGCAGAAAGCAGCAGATGAGGAGAAATAAAGACCAGAGTGGGGTTTTGTTTTTTTTTTAACTCCAAATGCAGCCAAACGTAATTATGGGATGTGGATTACTGCTGAGGGAGGAAAGTGCGTGTTGATGCTGATGTGTGTGTGTGTGTGTGTGTGTGTGTGTGTG
>NW_019479519.1:0-960 GCF_002814215.2 Seriola lalandi dorsalis | reverse complement strand
CACACACACACACACACACACACACACACACACACACACACACACACACACACACACACACACACACCCATCCATATTATACCAGTCTAGTCATACTCATGTGTTCACTCCAAATACTCCCTCAGAGCTCTGCAGCTTTTTCACATTAAAACCCCCTAAAGAAAACCATCTCAACTCAAGGTCCATCCAGAATCTGTTCTGGAGCTTTCAACTATATCACATGACTTTTATCAGCAGATGGACTTTGTCCAAATGTCGTAGAACTGTAGGTGTTCAAATTTCAATTTGCCACGCACTTTCTGCTGATGATCAAAAGCACCTGAGCTCGAACATGAAAGACAATTCTATGCAAACTCCATCCGCTGATGAATATTGTGTGATATGATCAAATGTCCCCAAAACAGTTACTAAATGGACATTGTGGTCAGACTTCCTTTTCTCAATTGCCGTTTCCATAGTCCAGAATAAATTCCTAACTCCTACTTTTATGCCAACGTGCACAAGAGGTCCTCACAAAGTTCACAAAAAATACAAGTTTTAAGCATCTACAGTTCCAACTGGACAAACTCCATGTACTGATGAAGACCATGTGACATGATTGGAAAGCTCCAGAACAGTTGCTAAATGGACCTGCGCTGAGAGTTTCTTTTTTTTTTTGCAAGATCAGAATAAACTTTGAACCTCATCTTTAAAGCCAGCATGGATGAGAAATCCTTAACATGCTGGGACAAATTGAAAATTTCAACACCTACAATCATGTGATTTGGTCAAAAGCTCCAGAACAGCCACTAAATGGACCTTGTGATCAGATTGTTCTGTCAACTGCTGTTTCCAAGGTCAAGTACAAACTTTAAACCTCAGCTTCTAAAGCCATCATGGGCAAGAAATCTTTCAAGTGCAAAGACAAAATGGAAATTTGAACATCTACTGTCTCATGACAACAGGGCAAACGCCATCTGC
>NW_019479518.1:0-960 GCF_002814215.2 Seriola lalandi dorsalis | reverse complement strand
AGAGAGAGAGAGAGATAAAGAGACAGAAGAGGAAAGTAATCATATTAAAGGGCTGAAGGTCTCAGTCAGACTCACTCACTGTTCTGCTGCAAAGATGAACGACAGAGCTAGCTCCAGCTGTGTGTGATCAGGTGAAAGATGGACAAAATTTCAGCAATGACCTCAAGGGGTAAAAATCAAAAAAGTTGAATGTGAGTGAAGGAACATGAAGATACTGCAGTGTGACTGCCCAGCTGCTAAGCCTCACCTCAGACATAAAATGGCAGCTTGCACACATGTCCTTCCAGTTGCACTTTCTTTGCACTTAGTGGAACTGCTGATGTATTTTTTTCCTGATTCATTCAGAATAAATTCACATAGCAATGCAGGAATCCAATATAATAAATATATGGGAGATAATGTTTTCATGTATGTGGTTGGTTTTTTTTTTTTACAACTTTATATTCCTGTTTCAAAATTTTAGTGACATCCTCGGCATTCCTCAATGTAGAAAGGAGGAGTTGCTCTTTAATTAAACAATACTATACTTTTATATTATGTGCATCATTTTTAATTATTTCAACATCATCTCTGGAACTACTGGAGAAGTACTCAGTCAGGGATGTGAGGCAGACCTGCAGTAAATCAATAACACTTTGTTGGGAACTTATTCAAACCCACATTGACCAATTTTTTGGCCACATGGTGGCAGCGCAACAACCGATATTAGTATGCATTTGGAGTTGTGTCTCTGGCCACGTAATAAAAGTAAGTCCAATATTCACTTTGCTTTTAATGCTGAGAAAAAAAAGATGTGGTTTTTGCTAGATGCTGAATATGCCACTAGGTTGCCCACCTAGTCTGTCTGTAAGTAGCGTATAGTGGGTTTGACTGCTGATGTCTGTGCCTGAAACCAAAGCAGATGAGATAGCAATGAATTTTATTCAGTCATTTAGTCCATTGTTGATGTACAATATTGTT
>NW_019479517.1:0-960 GCF_002814215.2 Seriola lalandi dorsalis | reverse complement strand
AAAATCATCAGGGTTATTTTCACAGAAAGCTCCCTTTCCTTGTAACCCATCCTTATCTGCAAAGAGCAGTAAGTACACGTTAAGAGTGTGAAAACTAGAATTTAGAAATTGAGTATTGAGCATTTAATGATACTGATGGGTACTGCTGATAACAAATCCTTCTCATGCCATTATAACACATACATGCTGGGTGGTAGAGTAGTAGAGTAAAAGTTTTCACTCAAACCTAGATGACAGAGGTAAAAGTCCTAATGACAGCAGAGAAACAGGCGGACAAGGACCCACTGAATTTGAATTGCTCTTCATATTCCTCCTGTTTCTTGTCTTTCTGCTCCTGCAGTCGCTCAAAGAGGGAACGTGGGTCATACTCCTCCTCTGGGGCCTCTGAGGAGTACACAAACAAATATGTGAGCTATAAGTACTTTAGAGGTGTGGTGCATTTTGGGTCGTGTGTAAATGTATGTATTCTTACCCTCTGGGTCATCAGGTTTCCTGACTTTCTCCCATTCCTCCTGTCTTTTCTTTCTCCTCTCATCAAGCTCTGACTCCGACACAAATTTCCTGCTGAGGTCGACACCCGCTTCCCCTCCCCCTGCCATTGCAACTGTGAAACACAAAGACACACCTTACTTCTGAGTATTATTCTAAAAATATGATGTTTTATTCAAGGCTTGACAAAGTCTATTTCTGCTGAACCATTATAGACTAAAAGGTGAAAGGTCTATAGCAGTGGTTGTCAGTGGTTTTCCTCCAGGAACCCAAGCAGAAAATTTGTGGATTCAATTGACTTATTCTTTATCTATGTAGTTCAGCCAAGGAGTAACAACCCTAATCAATTAAAACTCAGCTTGTGTCCCCTGAGTAAAACCATGTACAACCACTGCTATTGACTATTGCACAAAGCCATTATTTTGTTTAACAAATGCAACATTAAATTCTCTTTATGTAACCATGGCTCCA
>NW_019479516.1:0-960 GCF_002814215.2 Seriola lalandi dorsalis | reverse complement strand
GAGGGGAGGGGGACAAGGACTCAGTGTATGAAGAAAATCCCACTGTGTGCACTTCTCACTCTCCCCTCTAATCAGTATGATGAGTGTGTGCAGTAACAAGCCTGAACATTAAGGAGAAAATAAAGCACAACAACTGATGTATTGGTCTTTAAGAGGTGGACACCCCGACAACTATTTCACACATTTCTGTACGTTTATCAAAAGGAATTGCAGTTTTTGGGGACAGAGAGGTCAAACTTGAAGAATTTGAGACACAATAAACAAAGAGATAGGGAGATCTTAGCAGTCACCATCAAGCTGTGAGTCAACAGGGGGGCCAATCCTTCAAATCTGAGATTCAATCTGGGCCAGGGTCATAAACATTTACAGGGTGGGAAGTGCTGAGCAGAGGGGCTGCAGGATATCAGTCCTCTCTCACTTCTAATTAGCTTATGAGAATGCGACACAAATACAATAGCACACTGCCAGCTCCTGTGTGGGTGATTTCCATGTGTTAATTTCAATAAAAATGATAGTAACAAATAAAAATGATAGATTTAAGTCAAAATGCATCAAAATGAAACACTGAATTTGAATGTTTTCTCCTTTTGGGAGATAAGACGTCAGAAATCAAGAATTTAAAACTTCAAATGGACGTATTTTCATGTAAATTATATGTCTTGGACAATTTCTGAATCAAACAAGTCAGCTCTGTGAATCCATGAACTGCTTTTGCTTTCAAACCAAATGTAACCGAAGGTTGGTTCATGGTACAGCAGGACACATGTTATGCTCATTCACAATGATGGATTAAGTTTTGTGGAAAGTGCACCCAGATGGCAAAGTGACCGGAGCAAAACGTACAATGCTGATGAAACATTAATGACTGTAACACACCCATGTTACCATGATCTCACGCTGACACACCCATCAGTATATACGCACACACACACACACACACACACACACACACACACACAC
>NW_019479515.1:0-960 GCF_002814215.2 Seriola lalandi dorsalis | reverse complement strand
AAAAAAAATGCAGAGCCTTCACCTTTAAATTGTGAGCATTTTGAAAACCTTCGCTGATCTTACGTTATATGTTATGGTGGTAATATAAGACAGTGAAATAAAGGGATGTCTACAGTTTTTACACTTGGGCACGGGCAGCCCGAAGTGACAGCTAACATGCTAGCTACAAAGCAAATGCTAAAGACACGACTACAATAGAAACCCCACCAGCTCACCTTAGATATGCTTCAAAACGATATCAACAGCTTTGATATTCCACGGAGATGTGCTCGAAAATCTTAAAGAAGCGGCATAAATCCTGCTGCTATCGACTGTCGTTGTTTAGCGGTCTGTATTTGCTCTCCAGACATTTTTGTCCGCCCTCCCAACACTAGTTTACACGCAGGAACACACGTGCCAGTGCATGGTCTTTGCAAGTAATATTGTACTAGCCACTGTGATTGGACGCCATGAGACCATATCCCCGCCTAAACCCAACCCATTGCGTTTTGATTGGCTGAGGGGGGCGGGGTTATCTGCACGGGGCTCGATGGTCACGTTGCACAGTGACTGCTCCTGAGTTCATTTCCAAACATACTGGAACATGAGAGGGCGTAGCCCGTGCCCACACTGCTGTAGCCTACTCGGGCTGACCGTAATACGTGAAGCAGCATCGCAATAGCATTTAGTATGAGGATGTAGGTATTGTGATTATACATAATTTCCCAATTGTTAAGCGTTACTGTTACACTTTCAGCAGTGTTACTCTGTCTGTACTTACTTATAAATGCTCATTAAAATCAGCCATGATGACCAATGGCAACTGGTAGTTGTATTTTTCTTTAGCTATAGCATATATAGTAAAATATGCTGCTTAAAACAACAACAACAACAACAACAACAACAACAACAACAACAACAACAACAACAACAACAACAACAACAACAATAATTAAGTCCAGTCTGGTACCTTTGAACGAA
>NW_019479514.1:0-960 GCF_002814215.2 Seriola lalandi dorsalis | reverse complement strand
AGACCTTGTCGAATTCATTATTTTGCATCAGTCTCCTTCTCTTTCCATACCCCCTCCCTCCCAGTTTCTGTTGTTTCACAAACACATAGCTCTTATGGGCCCTGAGGGACTCTGGGGCTATGCTATATCCTCCCATATAAACAACCCAACCGCCATCCGCAACATGCACGCATATTTCCTTCTTTGTTTTCCTGCTATGTATATTTTTACTCCCTAAAACAGAACAGATTTCTGGGTTCAAACCATCGAGGGCCAAAATTTTCTTGTTTTTGTGGGAATCACAATATTGTTTTCCATAAAGCAGGCCCGTCTTTCCTGGGCAACAGTTTACAGACAATTTGGTCTGGATTGTTATTCTGGTCAAAAGCAGTTCAATCAGAGAGGAAAAAGAGCGGGCTTAGGTTACTGAGGGCTACGTTGGCAGACTCCAAAAGTTTGATCTCTGGGGCAAAACTGAACCTCTGACCCTATGTGAGTGTGTGTGTGTGTGTGTATCTGACAAGTATGTGTGTGTTTTTTGGTAGTTGAAATATAGAGTTTAGAATTTTTAGCCTCTTGAGTCTTTTGCACATTTAAATGCATAAGTTGTTTTCTGCAGGACTGTGTGCTTTGTGCAGGCACTGCTGTCTATTAGCAAATCCATAAAAAACTGCATGTAATCATTAATGGTGTGTGTATGTGAATGTACGTTTCCCAAGTGAATGAATGTATGTATGTGTGTGTGTGTGTGTGCGGGTGTGTATTCATGTATATGAAATGAGGTAAGATGAGAAGAGATACCAGGGAGACCAGTGTTTATCCTCTGCCAGCATCTCTTGAGGCATGACGTAATGCTGCTTTATTACAGAACATTTTACAAACACAGACACACACACACATGCATAAACACACACACACACACACACACTAGTTAAATGTTTCCAGCTGCCAGGAAGATGTAAATAATGACAGAAGATCGAC
>NW_019479513.1:0-960 GCF_002814215.2 Seriola lalandi dorsalis | reverse complement strand
AGGCTGCTGGTAGCAGGCCGGCGAGAGAGCTGGTTTCTCAGGTAGCAGAGCTGACCTGGGCTGGGGCCTTGTTGCCCTTTGAAGAACCGAGAGGAGAGAGCTGGAGCTGCTCTCCAGAGCAAGCCAAGAAGGGAAGAGAGGGAGAAGAGGTCCAGAGGACTGGTTTTGTTTGGTGACACCCTTGGGGGTCACATGTCACACGCTGACCCACACTGGCTGCCCAGTTGGGTCCTTGGGGGGAAGGGTCGTCCCCAGGTGTGAGGAACTGTGGAGTGAGAGTTCCTTTGTCCAGTGGATCACAGAAACATTTGGTCTCTTGAATGTTGAGACCCAACAGAAGAAAGAAACAGGGTTACCGCCTTCGCTGCCTTAAGGAAGCCAGATGACACGTATGATGCTACTGCCGACTCCAGTTCTCTAGATAGTCGATCTTATCGAGGGCTGCCTCCAGCTTGCTCTCAACTTCAGGGAACTTAGTGATGTGAATTGCAGCGGCACCCTTGGAGATGCTTCCTTAATCCATGTATCTAGTGTGGTGATTTTAGACAAGCACACTTCGAGTGTCTTTAGAACTGGGTCAAAATTTTTGTCAAAGGAAGTTTCCACATCTCTGAGCACTTCTTATTTTTTCCACCAAGCTGTCGGCATCTACTTGACCCAGAAGTGGTGACATGTTGTCCGCCATGTTGACTTCGCTGCTCTGACTGAACTCCTCCTGACTTAGCGGATTTCATAAGGTTGAGCTTTTTCTGGGTGCCCGGCATCCACCGACTTCTAGACTAGGATAACCGCTCACTTCAGCTGCACTTTCTCTGAAATAAAGGCAGAGAGGATGACGAGCTGTGGGAGCATAGACAATGAGCTACCACTCCGCCATTTGCGTCACGTGACCCCCCTTAAAATTACAATTACTTGGTTAATAAGTAGTATTTGGGTGGAATATGCCTTTAAAACTACAAT
>NW_019479511.1:0-960 GCF_002814215.2 Seriola lalandi dorsalis | reverse complement strand
CGCCAAACATACAACCAGAGTCGTGGAGTCAATCTTGGATTACATGAGGAGACAGAAGACACTGAGAGAGCCTGAATACACAAGTTCTCCGAGAAGCTTGGAACAACCTACCTGCCAAGTCAACTGAGAAACTGTGTGCAAGTGCACCGAGGAGAACTGGTGCTGTTATGAAGGCAAAGGGTCGTCACAGCAAATACTGATTTGATTCAGGCTTTTTTCTGCAGTTGGTATGAAGTTAGACGATAAACAAAAACTATTCACAGCAATATTTTTGAAAATATCCTCACCTTACTTTCAGTTCCAAAAACAATTACACAGTACTGTATTTATGTGTCACCTTTCGAACACCCAACTAAAAGCAACAGTTAAGTAACAAAACAAAACAAAAAGTAACTTACTCTAAAGAACCTGTCCTACTTATCACACAGTATTTATTTAAATTCTAATTAGTGCAGGTAGTAAATCTGTTTATGAAACGCAGGTTCTGAGATCAATATGAGGGTAAGTGCATTCAGGATTGTTTTTTATTTGTTTTAGTCAATGTGCCACTGTCGTCATAGGCGACGTGCTTATGACAAGGGTCTACGTACGTTGCATTAAACCGGCACTAGTCCTGCTCAAATGAGGCAGCTGTCACAGGTTCATCTCTGGCAGTCAGACTTAGCTGATGATCCTGGCTGCAGTGTAACTCTAACTAATATTACTAACAGTACATATTTACCAAATAAAGTTTTGGTTTTACTTCTCCTTTTCTCAGTACACTGACTTGCACTTCCTGTTTCTCTCTCTCATCAGGGAGTCGATTAAATAATTTGTAAATATCAATACCATTAAGTTAATTTCTGTCCCTATTAGAGAAGCCTGGTACCAAAGGCAGGTGTCTAACCAAGGAGAAGAGCTGGGTAATAAAGGAGATTATTTTATTATAAAGCTCCTATAAATGCGCAAAAGGCAGTAAAA
>NW_019479510.1:0-960 GCF_002814215.2 Seriola lalandi dorsalis | reverse complement strand
AGTGTTGGACATTAGGTGTTAAAAAGTACCTTTTATATTTCTTCCCCATCGGTATCCATGGCGTCAAACGTGACAGAAATAATCAGTGGTAACAATGGAGCCAGCTGAAGTACATGAGGTTTCATTTACTGACCAACGCACACGCCTGTTAAGGGTCCTACACAGCATGAAACTGATCAGCTGCAGTGGAGCCTTTCAAATATGGTTGTGTGATTTCATTAAAGGCTTTGTACTCCAGAGGAACAAGGCAGTTTTTAGACATAATACACAGTGCTCACACATTGTGAGTTTCTATGGCAGTTTGTGATGCTTTTTCCTGCAGTGGAAACTTGTCACCAGTCGTTGACGTTAGTTGGTTCATCAACTTACAGCTGGAGTGCTGGAGACTTTATTGAGTTCACACAATGCTAATTAAGCTCATCAGTGCCAGGTAAATGTCTATATTCTGCAGTACACTGGAGTTTTAAATCTGGTGTCTGTGGTGACTTTACCGCGCTGCGTATCGGTAGCAACATGTTTTACGACAACCTGTGACTCTGCCAGAGCTGCACAGTGTTTTGTCGTCTATAGCTGTGTCCAGTTCAGGGGCCGCAGACTTTGGAGGCTGCATTTGAAAACCAATTGCTCCTGCAACTGCGGCTAAGAAATGCGACCTTCTTTTCCTGGGCGATGAAGGATCCACTCATTAGATCCTTCGTTGCCCAACATATCCCAAGATTCATTTCACGCCATTAATGAAAATAATATGGCAGCAAACAACACAGACAAAGAGCCTGAGGATTGGCTATTGGCTTTCAGCTCAGTTCAACAGAAAATCAGACCCTCAGGTTTTTGTGTGCTAGGTGACAGGAGCCACGCTTTGTGACACAACGCTAAAGGATAGGCACAGCTGGCACCGCAAAGCAAAAATCCTCTGTAGGCCAGAGTGTCTCATTTCGGTTCGGCCTTTGCGATCTACGA
>NW_019479509.1:0-960 GCF_002814215.2 Seriola lalandi dorsalis | reverse complement strand
GAAATTTTTCAGTTTTACTTCAGCGTAATCGATCATACAATTTACTCTCATGTGGCTCAATTCTCCTCTCTCACTCTATTTTGAAAAATGCTTATTTTAGAAGTGATTCTTCCCAGGGATGCAGCACATCCTGAAATATGTGGACATATTTTAGTTGGAGACGTCACTGCTCGCCCTCCCCCACAGCACTCGGACTACTGACCTACTATCTACTGAGCATTTTATAACTCGGGTGAGTTATAAAATGTTTCATGGATTTCTTGATGAAACTACAAGAGACTGTTCATAAACAAATTGTGGCGCACAGACAGAAGTCCTATATTTTATCAATTTGCTTCAAATACTGAACCTCAAATTCAATCCTTTGTCAGAGATTGAGATGGTGGGACGTGTCTGGAAGCAGTTGGATTATGAACACGTTTCAAATCATCTGTAGTTCTAATAATATTCCTGCAGATGTAAATTCAACCCTTAAAGGGGAAAACAACAGCTGCTTTGTTAAGTGTCCTCCTTTAAATCAGACTGAAAAAGTTCTCAACTACTGTAGTTAGTTAGTAATAAAAAAAACACACACTTTTTTAAGATGGAGGAATGAAACACATCATTTGTTGATTAAATCTCCCTCTCATCCTGGAGAAGTACCAGTTATTCTTTAAATCATCACCACGACGTTAATTTCCCTTTCAGCTCTCAATCAGCAGCTGATCATCAATCAAGCATTCAGCCGCAGCCTCAGCTTCACTCGCATGGCGGCCATGTTTGATGTGTGTCAGAGGAAGGAGACACTGAACAGAAGATGAGTCGTGATGCAGACTGAGTTGTAATGAAACCAGTTACTGGAAGGAAGTTCACACTACACACAGCTGAGCAGCTGAGCGACGAGTCAACAAACTGACCCCAGAGGGAAACAGCAAGTCTTTCACTGTTCTCTAATATGTTTCTCATGATAAGTATAAGGTG
>NW_019479508.1:0-961 GCF_002814215.2 Seriola lalandi dorsalis | reverse complement strand
ACGCCAATGGGAGGAGTGAACCTGATCGCACATTATTATTCCTTGGCCTCATAGTCACCGAATTAAATATTTGATCAATTTTTCACAAGCCACAGATCTTCAGAACATTCTGACATTAAAATGTAATTTTTCAGACGAATCAGGAGAAAATTCACTTTATTGGAGACGTGTCTCTGTCTCAGCACAGATCTCTTCTCTCTGCTGGTTCTGGTTTCACTGCTGCTATATGTGCATCCATGAATTAAAAGTTAAAACTGAAATAAAACTTGTATTTCCTTGCTTCATAACGATTATAATTATTGTTATTATTATTATTATTGAAGTGTTTTTGGAGGGAAAACTGAGAGTATCTGACTGAAATGATCTTGTGCTGTGTTGATCAGATATTAAACTAGCAGATAAAAACAAGCAGCAAAATCAGGTGTAAATTCAAACTGTATCTTTTGCTGTATTGTATTGTTGTTATGTTTTGACATAAACAAGCAATCGCAGCCACGCCCACTTAGGAGACAGGAAGTGCTGACCATTTCTTACCATTGGCGCTGAATGTAATGCATCATCTTTTGTTGTAGTGTCTTCGTTTACAACCATACAAAAACAACTGGGACTCTTCTTGTTCCTCCTACTCCATCTAAATTAGCACACTGTGAAACTGAGCATCACAGCCTCCATCTGATAAGTGTGGATGGATGTGTGTAGCTTTGACAAGCGTGGTTGGCATCTTTGCTTGTAAAACAGTGATTTCTCTGCTATGAATGGTAGCTGCTAACAGCGGCTAATGCTGATGCAGTTGTAAGCCTTCATTATGCCATGGCCTACACTGATATCCAGAAGAGACTTTAAAAGACACCATTGACAAAGTTTAACAGTGCTGTCCACCCATACTTGCTAAATGTTGGGAAGCTGAAAAATATGTCATTATTTTACTGAAGCTTGGTGTGCGATCGTAGCACAATGCACC
>NW_019479507.1:0-961 GCF_002814215.2 Seriola lalandi dorsalis | reverse complement strand
CTGAGGTTCAGATCTCCACGCTGTGTGTGAAGGGGTCATAGCGCTGGAGTGAGGCACATCTGCAGCGCACACTCTGTCAGGGCCGGCATTAAATACACATGAAACCAGTTGAGTAATGTTTTTTTTTTTTTTAACTTTAGTTATGTTAAGCTACATGACCTGCAGCACTTCCTGTTGCTTTGTCTTTCTTTATATTGTTTTGTTTTTACTTTGTTAATTGTTTTACACCAAAACTCCAAAGCAGATTCCTCGTATGTGAAAACCTATTTGGCAATAAACCTGCTTGTGATTCTGATTCTACCTTTTTCTAAAGACATAGTAAAGGCAGTTTTATCTTTGGAGTATTAAACTTAAACTGAACAGCATGTTTTTTTTGTTCTCCTCTCTAAATTACAAAGAAAATCTTTAACCAAATGGAAGAAATTTACATTTAACATTTATTCCTTTTGATTCACTCTAATCTGCCTATTACTTATAGATTAATCAATTCATTGTTTGGTTTATAAAGCAACAGTACAATATCATAATCAACTTATACTCAACCTGCGTTTTAAATTCCACTTCAGTGTAAGTAAAATAAGTAAAAGCATTACAGGCAAACAACAGTAGCAGCTGTGGCCCAGTGCTGGCCCAGTGCTGGCCCAGTGATGGCTGGCGGCTCTAACTCTAAAGATAATGTCTAAAATGCACTTTTTAACAACCAACTTTTCATCATCTGAACAGTTACAAACAACTTTCAGTGAAATAAAAGGTGGCAAATTTAAAGTGCAGTGACAGAGCAGCAGCTGTTACATGTTACAGTCTCCTCGTCGCTCCACACAGATCTGTTATTTTTGTCTCTTCAGTGGAGATTAAAGTCTCATGCTTCATGTACTTTATGATTTATTTACTAAAGTCTTTTTCTTTCTTTGCACATTCTGCTTTTATCAGTACAACAACTTTTCCACCTTTAGCAAAGAAC
>NW_019479506.1:0-961 GCF_002814215.2 Seriola lalandi dorsalis | reverse complement strand
CTCTAGGATTTGCTCCGCTCGCCAGTCGCGTTCACATCTCACTGCCATGCCAACAGCATGGCTGTTGGCTCTCAGCTGTGACTTTCATTTCAATTAAACAATGCCAGCAAGATGCAAATAGAACGCAATTGTCGAGCAAAAAACTAAATGTCCCAAAACATCCTTTAGTTAATCAGATTCAACGGATCTACGTCGTCACTGCCCCTGAATTTCGACAAAACAGCTCGGGACACTTGTGTCTTGTGTCAAAACATCCGATGTCTGGAACGCCTTGAAGAATTTCACCTTGAATTTTAACCCAAGGTGACTGTGTAACCAAATGGAAACACTAAGGACTAGTGACATTTTTTTGGTGAAATGAACTGGAGAGAGCAAGAATCTTTATATAATCTAAACTTGACTTCATCATCCTGTTCACATGTCTAAAATAGACAAAGTGTTCCCTTGTTGCCTGCTAACAATCTAAACATTTGTTTTTCGCCTGAAACAGCCTCATACAGCGTTCAACCAATAGGATTCAGTGTTCATAATCATCCTTACGCAAGGCCAAACTTCCGACAGATTGAAAATGAAGCTGAAGATGTGAAAGGCAGTGTGTCTCATCCCCACACATGCAGATGCAGATCATTCACATACTTTCAAATTTCTCTAATACGACTTCTTGTGAGAAAATGACATCTTGTGGATAGAAATAGTAATACAGCAGTGGACACGGGAGCCATGCAGGGTGATGGATGTGTGTCAGTTGCCAAGAACATGGTAAGAATGTGGCTTGTTCATTGGTGCACCAGTGAATGAGGCTTAGAGTTCTTGTTATATAATCTGAATTTGACTCATCTAGTCGGTATAGTGTAACAAGTAACTGCTACATAGGTAGATCATTGTGCCTTGGTGGAGATAGTAGACTTTATTTTTTCATTTTATAGAAAGGACTTAAACACTTTTTTTTTTTTTTTTTTTT
>NW_019479505.1:0-961 GCF_002814215.2 Seriola lalandi dorsalis | reverse complement strand
TGTGTGTGCGCATGTGTGTGCGCATGTGTGTGTGCATATGTGTGTGTTTGTGCTTTCATCTAGAGCCATCAGTGTGTACATTTATAGGAGTGGAGGGCAGAGGGAGATATTACAGCCCTGCTCCTGGTGCAGTAAGATCATCAGCTCTTCAATGACGAGAGCTGCATCCAAAGTGAGCAGCTCTGTGGCACCAGGTCCAGATCTTAGCTGGATCTGTGGCACCAGGTCCAGATCTGAGCTGGATCTGTGGCACCAGGTCCAGATCTGAGCTGGATCTAAGCACAAATAAGGTTAATATTATTAATCTTAATAATGCCGTTTGCCCTTTTTTCTCTCTCTCCTCTCCTCCAATAAAGGTTTTAAATTAGACAGATTTTTATGTAGGGCAATGTTACAACAACATTGTGTCCCATCCTGCTTTGGATCCCCAGAGGGAGACTGTCCTCTGAGGAAAGACACACTTTTTCTTTGTTTTCGCTTCCCCCTCCCTCTTTGGGATGTAGGACAGAGTCTTACATGTGTGTGATCTATATGTGTGTATAAATGTATTACATGTTTTGTGTGTTTAGTGCCGTGTGTGTGTGTTTCATTGTGACCTCCAGGTTAACTCTGGTACAGCACATCAACATGCTAACATTTATCTTTAATATTGTACATCTTCCCTTATTAATAAAAGTATGGGACCGCCCAACATATTGTAAACATCTTCCCTTTTTTAAACATTTCAAACATCTTCATTTTTTAAACATCTTTTTAAAAACATTTCTTTATCATCTTTATCTTTACTTTTTAAAAATCTTTCAAACAAAAGTCCACATAATACATTGAGAGGCCTTTCTGTGCAATTTAACTTAAGTCAAATAATTATTGAACACTTCACAGGAAGTCGGACACCGAACGAAATCTTCACTGCGCACCATTCACAGTGCTGCTTTTCATATCACTGTCTCAACATTGTGCC
>NW_019479504.1:0-961 GCF_002814215.2 Seriola lalandi dorsalis | reverse complement strand
TTTGCTTTGTTAACGGTTTTCCTGGTTTCTATACAATATCTTTCTCTCACAGGTTCCTGTAGTGCAGAATAAAGAGGTGCAGAAGTTTGAGGTGGAGGTACGAGGCGACACATTTTACTCTAAAGAAATCAGGAAAGTCATGATCAAAGCCTATCAGCCAATGACATTCGTCCAAACAGATAAACCAATCTACCTCCCTGGACAAACAGGTAACCCTGATCTTATCTATGGTGTTTAATACTACTGCTCGGTCACATAGTTTAGAGTATTTTTCTAAAGTAAAAAATAAAAAGCAAGATGAGAAAAAACTGTAAAAGCTTAATTTAATCTCTTTGGATTATTCTCAGTGCATTTCAGGGTCATTACACTGGACACAAGGTTGAGACCTGTCGGTCAGCTGGTGAGTATTTGAACAGCATCTCCTTTCTTCTATTTCATTTACAAAGGATAGTGTTAGTGACACTCTGTGATAACAGTGCAGGTTTTAAGTTTTGCCCCAGTGAACCAGAGAATCAGCTCCTGATGGATCTCTGGGTCGATAGTCCAATCAGGATCCCTTTAGGTTGACCTGCCTGTGCTGATTTGAAAGTCCTCAAACATTTTTGCTGACACTGTGATAAATATATCGACCCCTATCCACTTGTTTTTAGCACAGACTCCAGTGGACAAATCTAGAAACTATCATTTTAAAAACTAAAGGGAAACATGCCAGTGTCATCAAGTGCTTTTTCATGGGGGAATGTTGGGCCTGAGACAACTTTTTGTTATGAAGAAAGATAGTCTTTAATCTTCACAGACTGTCTTGGACTTACTTAAATAGATGTAGACTGAAAGGAAAACATCAGAGCACAAATGGCTCATTACAAATGCATCACTGATTTCTTAAATAAAGAAAATGAAGTTCAGTTTATCACTTTAACATGGACTCATTAGGAGTCACTAATGAGCCAATACATGGTGG
>NW_019479503.1:0-961 GCF_002814215.2 Seriola lalandi dorsalis | reverse complement strand
CCAGTAGCTTTTCTTGATCATATTGAAAAAGCTGTAAATCCCTCCACTGCACTACATCATAAATCATATATCATATTTACAGCAGCAGTTTCTGCTCATGAAACTGAAGATGCCAGATTCTGGTGAATCTAAACAAACTGCTAACCGCTGACCCAGGTCCCTCTTGAAGGAATGCTTATCAAAATGAGAGCTGGTTCGTCAAGCAGGTCAAGAGATCTCTAATCGCTCTCTCTTTCTCACACTCCAAACTACCACAAGCATCCAATGATTGTTTATTGCGTTTTCTCTTCAAATCCTCATTCGGTACCGGAGTTAACCAGTGTTGATCAGCAATGGCTCCCTCAAAAGTGATTCCATGTGTGATAAGAGAAGTGTTGGGGTTTTTTTCTGTTACTGGGGCGTTATGGAAAAGATCCAAATGTGTAATTTGAAGTGCCTCCGTTTGAAGCCTTTGATCTCGCCTGTTTTGCAGTGCCTCGGTTCATCATTTGCGACGTGTCGCTGGAGCCCTGTGTATTGCATAAGAAACTACTGTTGAGCGATAGGCCGTGTATGTTTGCTTATGAGAATGTGAAATTGTGTCATCTGCATAATTACCGTCAAAGAGCTCTCTACAAAACAGCCCTCAAGTCACTCGTGTATGATTGCCCTCTTTTTACAGCACCTACAAATTAAATTGGCTCCAGCGCGCTCCCAGCATTCCTCCACAAGAATTAAGAAAAACTAATTTAAACTAGATGTAAATAGTAATAATAATAATAACAATAATAATAATGATAATAATAATAATTGTGGTATTTATTGCAACCAAATCAAATGACCAAATGACAGCCATGGTTTATCTGTGGCTGCAATTCTCCTGGTGTTTGCTGTTGAATTCTGGCGTATTCCGAGTGTGTGTGTGTGTGTGTGTGTGTGTGTGTGTGTGTGTGTGTGTGTGTGTGTGTGTGTGTGTGTGTGT
>NW_019479502.1:0-961 GCF_002814215.2 Seriola lalandi dorsalis | reverse complement strand
ACGAGCAGCAGATGTCCCACTTCCTGTGTAAACAGGAAGTTAAAAGACAAAACAAGTCCCTTGTTCCTTGTTGCTGAATGTGGGATCTTGTGTTTGTTTTGTGTGTCTTTTAGAGTTTGTAATATTTGTAGAAATCTGTTGTGTGAAATGGTGAACAATCAATTTATCACATATCCAGAGGAGAAACATAAGTTTCATATTTTCTTATTTTTTGTTTTTCTACCAGATAACATCAGGATCCTGCAGCCAACATGGATGCTGAGTAAGTGAATATAATCAAATATGATATAATTTATCAGTAGCTCATGTTTATTGTCCTGTTGATGTTGAATCAGATGTCATTCTTCATGTTACAGGAATTTCTCATTTCTAAATATTGTCCATTTAATGTTTATGCAGCTTTGGCTTCTGAAAACAAACAATGACACATGTGACAGAAATCACATCTGCTTAATGATCAAATAGATTTTCATGGCTGCAATAAAAGAAACTGCAACACAGATATGATAAACATTTAGTTTTTTTGCAAATAATAATAATGGATTTGTGAATTTTTTTATTTAACAAATCTACTAAATTATCTACTAAATTTCTCCCAGCCTGACAAATGTTTTTACGTCTCTGTCTGCAGGAAGAGATTGTCTGCGAGGCGTAAGCATACTCTGAAGGTAAGAAATGAACGAATAGCAAAGAGATGCTGATGTTTGTCTGATGATGATGATGATGATGATGATGATGATGATGATGATGATGATGATGATGATGATGATGACGATGATGTGATCTGCAGAGCTGTATGCTGGTGGTGGCGAATAATCTGTTGGAGGCTGAAGCAGGAGTGAAGGCCGATGAGAGGGAGAAGTTCCTGGCCGATAAATGTCCTCCTATCGAGCTGCCGTACTCCAAGGACGAGCTCTTGGTGAGAGGGAGCGGGACCGACTGATTGGTTCACACATATCCT
>NW_019479501.1:0-961 GCF_002814215.2 Seriola lalandi dorsalis | reverse complement strand
TGTGTGTGTGTGTGTGTGTGTGTGTGTGTGTGTGTGTGTGTGATGACTCATGCTTCACATTGAACAATTGAGAATCCAAGGAAACAGTGATTGACTGAGAGCATAATGACTCCAGTCTCATTGATCAACAGTGAGTTCATGCAGGTGAAGCAGCATCACAGATGTTTAGTTATAATGTCAGACGACGGTTGGGAGCAGGCGGCTTTATGGATTCTGTCTCTAACGACGGTCACACACACAAATACAGTCATTACTGTCTCCTGTGGAAACACGAATATTGATCAACCACAACTTTAAAAACTAGTTACTGGTTTTAATGCTGTGGCTGATCAGTGCGTATGAAGAGGATTCTGCTGCAGCCACTTGTGCTCGGTGCAGTTTGTCTTGTAAAGGAGATTGTGTAGTCAAGGTGGATGTCAGGGCGGTGGAGGTCAGGGCGGTGGATGTCAGGGCGGTGGAGGTCAGGGCAGTGGATGAATGCGTCATTGCCTCAGGTTTGTGTCATTTTTTAAACCAGCAGGTCAACTATGATGTTTTCCTGATTTTATTCCACCCACCATCTTTCCTGAATCCAGAGGCAAAAAACATCCTGTCTATTGTTGCGCTTAAAGCTGCAGCGGCTTCATATTCACACTGATGCTTTCACCCCATCGGTGTGTCCTGCTGCGCTGAGAGGTGTGATCTATTTCTAGTTTTAAATGTCAAATAACAAATATGACACGACGGCAGCAGAGATGTGATGGATCCATTTTTTGATACTGATCCTTTCGACGTTTGCATCGATACTTTGGGGATTAATCTGACCAACACCATAATTTAATTTATTCAAGCACAGTAGGAAACAGTGAACAGTAACAACAAAACGAAAAAACAAATCTGTGTTTTCTGCCTGATGTTCCATCAGTTTTATTCACACATGCGTGACATGTTTTAAGATTTCCAGCTAACTGTGAAACAAAAC
>NW_019479500.1:0-961 GCF_002814215.2 Seriola lalandi dorsalis | reverse complement strand
AATGAATGACAATGATCATCTAATGTTAATGATCATCTTTGAGATGTTTGGATTGGAGACTGTGATGAAGAGGAGGAGAACCAAGTATTTTACTTACTGACCGCGGACTGTTAATGGAGCCAGGGATGGGGTCACTGCCTCCAAGTTGTGTGTCCTTATTTGAAGGAAAGATGGCGGGTTCCTCACCATCAGTAGCCAATCATCATCATTCTGGCCCAACATATGCCTGGTTTGTCGGCCCGAGTCTGGCCCATGTTCTCCCACATCTGGGCAGCATCTGGCTGATACCCTTTGGTATTGGCTGACAGCCAGAAGATTTTTATGTGTGTGTGCCAGAATTGGTCCAGATGTGGAAGTAGCATCTGACAATCATGCAGTTTATGGGCCAGATTTGAGCTGTGGAACCAGACGTTTACTGGGCCAGAACAAAACAAACAAGTAAGGACTGGATTTATTTTGCTATCTGGACAAAATCCTCTATGGCAGTGTTACTGTAACCTGTTCTTTTTGTAAATAAATGAGTTGAAATATGATGACTTCATTAACTATTCAGAGAGCCGGTATAACATTTCATTGTGTGGTCAGTTATAGATGACTAATGCATCCCAGTACTATAGACAAATAGCACTACACCCAGGGGCGGAGCCAGACATTGATATTCACATTCTCCCCCGGGGAATTTTTTTCCCCATTCACAGCAGCTAGATCCACTATTTACTGTATCAAGCCATTAGTACATCATTTGGTAAAAACATGAAAGTTGCCCAGGAAAAAAAAAATCATCCTAAACCGGCATCATGTTTTGAATCTAATTGTTCTCTCTAATCTAAGCGATTTTGACAAAGACTAATTTTCGCTACTGCCACATAAAAAGAAGCAAAAATTGTCTGATGTGACTATTTTGAATTTACATGACACAGGTGGTGAATGACTTTGGCATAAACAGCATCACTAATCTTGA
>NW_019479499.1:0-961 GCF_002814215.2 Seriola lalandi dorsalis | reverse complement strand
TGTGTGTGTGTGTGTGTGTTGTGTGTGTGGTGCAGGCTTTTATGTCCCACAAACACAGTGAGACCTCATAATTCATTCAAGATACAAAAATAGGCAACACTAACTAGAAGGGAAGAGAGGAGAGGGTTTCCAGGACGAAGAGAGAAAAACATGTATTTTGATCATTGGGTTTGAACAGTTTTTTTTTTGGTTTTGGACAAAACAAGATGAAGACTTCACCTTTGATTTCTGACATTTTATAGAACAAATGATTAATATATCATGAAAATAATCACCAGTTGTCTAACATATTCCTTTCCTCCTCTGGACAATTCTCCAATCACTAAACCTGAAATTACCTCTGTAAACCTCCCGTTGGCTCTCCCCACTCCCCTGGACTGTCAATCATCTTTTCATCCACTGACATACTCTCATTTCAAATGATCAAAAATACTTGAAACACCTCTCTTATTTTCACCTCCTCTGCTTGTCCTTCCTCCCCAAGTCTTCCCTCTTTCCCCTGTCCTCCATCTCCCCCATTTTCTCTCCCCCTCCCTCTTTCCTTTCGATTAAAGCCTCCCTTTAATAATTGAGCTGCAGGCTCTTGACCACAACTGCTTACAATAAGTAGCCTATAACACAAAAAGCCAACACATTTTGCAAATTCCATAATCCCAAGTGGGCTTGTAAACACAAAATGTGACCGTCAACAATATAAGGCTTTGTTTTTCCTCGCCATTCTCTCCCACACTCTCTCTCTCTCCACATCTAGGCTCTTGCCGTCTTCCTGTCGTTCTGTTTCTCTCTGCCCCTATCTACTCTGTTTTCATTTCGATCCTTTATGGAATGTAAATACAGCAACCGACTGACCACTGCACCAGGGATACTTCGACTTCAACATGAACCTCAACTAGCTGCTGGTACTGTACAAGTCTTGCCACATGCATTAGCTTGTGCGTCAAGACCTCAAAAAACCAGAAAG
>NW_019479498.1:0-961 GCF_002814215.2 Seriola lalandi dorsalis | reverse complement strand
TGTGTGTGTGTGTGTGTGTTGTGTGTGTGGTGCAGGCTTTTATGTCCCACAAACACAGTGAGACCTCATAATTCATTCAAGATACAAAAATAGGCAACACTAACTAGAAGGGAAGAGAGGAGAGGGTTTCCAGGACGAAGAGAGAAAAACATGTATTTTGATCATTGGGTTTGAACAGTTTTTTTTTTGGTTTTGGACAAAACAAGATGAAGACTTCACCTTTGATTTCTGACATTTTATAGAACAAATTATTAATATATCATGAAAATAATCACCAGTTGTCTAACATATTCCTTTCCTCCTCTGGACAATTCTCCAATCACTAAACCTGAAATTACCTCTGTAAACCTCCCGTTGGCTCTCCCCACTCCCCTGGACTGTCAATCATCTTTTCATCCACTGACATACTCTCATTTCAAATGATCAAAAATACTTGAAACACCTCTCTTATTTTCACCTCCTCTGCTTGTCCTTCCTCCCCAAGTCTTCCCTCTTTCCCCTGTCCTCCATCTCCCCCATTTTCTCTCCCCCTCCCTCTTTCCTTTCGATTAAAGCCTCCCTTTAATAATTGAGCTGCAGGCTCTTGACCACAACTGCTTACAATAAGTAGCCTATAACACAAAAAGCCAACACATTTTGCAAATTCCATAATCCCAAGTGGGCTTGTAAACACAAAATGTGACCGTCAACAATATAAGGCTTTGTTTTTCCTCGCCATTCTCTCCCACACTCTCTCTCTCTCCACATCTAGGCTCTTGCCGTCTTCCTGTCGTTCTGTTTCTCTCTGCCCCTATCTACTCTGTTTTCATTTCGATCCTTTATGGAATGTAAATACAGCAACCGACTGACCACTGCACCAGGGATACTTCGACTTCAACATGAACCTCAACTAGCTGCTGGTACTGTACAAGTCTTGCCACATGCATTAGCTTGTGCGTCAAGACCTCAAAAAACCAGAAAG
>NW_019479497.1:0-961 GCF_002814215.2 Seriola lalandi dorsalis | reverse complement strand
GAGCAGCAACAGCAGCTCTGATGCTCTGTGGGTCTACACAGGACACAGGCACAGTATGGGGTTGTAGGTCATCTGTGTTTTGAAGCGCCAAGAGCCCAATACACAATCACTGTAGCTGCGAGCAACTCCAGCTACTTGAAGAGTAAATATATTTTTCGGGCTGAGTTTTGGGCATATAGGAAGTTAAACATGAGCTGATATGTACCCTGTGTAGAGAGCTGGATTAATTAGACTAGGAGTGTATCTGTTCTATCAGACACACAAGTGACAGACAACTGAAAAACACAATATTTTTCATCTTAATAGTCACTGCATGTCAAAGTCTGCTGTCTTTTCATGTTACCAGCTTATTGTTTTGGAAAGAAATCGAATGCAAGATTAGTTTTTTCATTAATCAGCTGCTTCCTCATGTCTGTAGCAATGTTATTATTCAACTTTTCACTGCAAGATTAATGAGGAATTTTCTACTACACAATCGCATTCATCACTAAATATAACAAATTAAAAGAAACACAAAATTCAAGTCATGGTGTTTTATAACTGAGGCATCAGTTTCATTGTGGCATTGCTACAGGGGCTTAAAATCCCATTCTGAGTCAGTGTGTGGTCTTTATTAGAATGTTAAAGGGAAATTTCACCCTAAAAGAAAACATATACTGCTCCAGTTATATCTCACAATTGCTTTTCATTATCATCATATTACTGTAATTCAATCAATCAGCAGTGGAGGAACTCTGGTCTAGACTACAGTTCATTGTAAAGCTCGAGTAACAGTGAATCAGATTTAGGTTTGGCATTGCTGCTCTAAGAGCTGAAGCAGAGTCTGTGCAGAGGGAAAGATGCCTGTGGCTCCTATTTCAAGGAGCTGGCTGTTAGGTCAGTGCATATGTTGTTATGGCTAGGAAGATGACTTGGTCCTTTGATTGTGTGTGTGCGCGTGCACGTGTGTGTGTGTGTGTGT
>NW_019479496.1:0-961 GCF_002814215.2 Seriola lalandi dorsalis | reverse complement strand
GTGTGTGTGTGTGTGTGTGTGTGTGTGTGTGTGTATCTCTGTGTCCATCAACTGTGTCTGTATGTGTGTGCGCATGCAGGCCTATTTTAATTGTTGCCATGGAAACAGAGTGCTGCCAGAGAAGTCCAGATTCAAAGAGGGCATCTCTCTCTCTCTCGTTTTCGCTTCCTGTTCCTCCTCTTCTCTTCCATCCCTCTTTCTTGCCTTTTCTCTCTGTCTCTCCTTTCTTCCCCTCCTCCCCTCTTTCTTTCATCTTTCTTGCGTCTCACCAAGGTCCTCCTCGGTTTACGCTATCTGTCTTTCTCTCCTTTTCCTCCCACTCCCTCCTCCTCCCTTTTCTGTCTCCTCATGCCTCTTATCATCCCTCCCTCATTCCCTCCCTCCCACCTCTCCATCCTTCCCGGAGAGTGGTGTGCAATTGACTATTAACACAGGGACCTGTAATTAGAGCTGACGAACCTCCAGCAATTAGTTTTCCCTAAAGAAGTTGTTCTGTCATCTCCGCATACATCCCTTTATCCCTCTCTCAATCTCCCTCTCGCTTTTTCTTCCTCTCTGTCACTTCCTGTCTTATTAGCTGTCAGCTTCATTGGGTGGTTATTGTTTTAGTGTTTTTTGTTCTTCTTTGTACCTTCCATCTGCCTCGTTAAAGACAGTCACGTACGAGATATACACACAATACACCACTCAGAGCAAGTTTATGAGCAACTACACCCCCACCGTCCTGGATCTCTCTGCCCACAGAACCTCAGTGAACATCTATTCCCACCGACCGCACACCTACACCAGCTATATGCCGATAAACTCAAGAGGACACACGCCCTCCCACACACTCAGATGTATACATACAGAGGACACACAGCCTCTGTTCCACGTCTGCCTTTCGTATCCGGCGCTGTTGCTGCCGTCCCGTCTTGCTCTCCCCGTCATCTCTTCCCTCCCGTCTCCTCTCTCTCTCTTC
>NW_019479495.1:0-962 GCF_002814215.2 Seriola lalandi dorsalis | reverse complement strand
AGCTCCTTCTGGAGCCACAGAAGGCTTTATACAACTTTTTCCCACACATGCAGTAGCTCACATATGCAGTATCCTTTGAGAAAAGGGTCGTGCTTGGAAAAGTTACACCACTGGCTCTTAGCATACTGCTAACGACAGAATTAATAGTTCTAAGAAAGTTTCGACTGCATGACTCCCCACCAACCACTTGAGAAGTCGTAGCGTGACAAAAAATATTGCTAAGAGCAGCGCAGATGAGTGCATACTGATGAAACAGACTAACAGAGTAAGTTAGATGAGAGAGAGAGAGAGAGAGAGTTAAAGCAGAGAAGAGGGAGAAGGCAGAGAGGCAGACGGCACAAAGAGACAGAGGAGCAGGAGAAAGATGGCATTATGATATAGAACAGATTGTGCTGATTCTTCTCTCTCTCTACCCGCCTTCCATCAGTGCCCCCATTCCTCAGCCAGACACTTTCTTAAGCTAAACTAAATGGGCAAATTAATCTAGGCTAATGGTGGGTGACAGCAAATATGCTAGCACAATTATCACCCTATTAAAGATTCATATTCCAACCCATAATTGAAAATGAAAAGGTGGGGTGAGGGGAGGATGGGGTGGGAGTAGGTCCAACAGAGTGGAAGATGAGAGTAATTTTTCTCAGGTAGCAGAGCCAGGTGCCCCCAGCCCCCCACACACTCATCCAGCAACTCAGAACCACATCCACACGCAAGACCAGTTACTTACAAGCTGTTACTTCTGCAGTGCACGATGCAGCGTGATTTTACGTTCCCAGACTTTTAACTTTTAATCATTGGGATTGATCAATTGTAAATAACTGAATTAAAATCAATAGATCTAAATATAAAACCAAATATAACCAAAACAACATGGCAGTGGCTTTGTTTACATACTTCTTCTATGTCTAAGTCCCTTAACACACACTGATGTGTAGTGTAATGAGCACGCAATGCAAAAGTACATG
>NW_019479494.1:0-962 GCF_002814215.2 Seriola lalandi dorsalis | reverse complement strand
TAAAACTACATTTTCCTTTTAATAGTTTTTGAATGAAAAGCAGGAGTCGCAACTTTACAAACATAATACAAAACACACACACACACACACGCGCGTGCGCGCACACACTCACACACTCACATACACACACTCACACACATACACACAGTCACACACACACACCTCCAGGCTGACATGATTACATTCAAATTACTAGGGTATGCTGTAGTCACTTCCAGTGTTGTTAATTTGGTAGAACAAAGCCCAGTCCAGAGGCATCAGATGAGCACTTTGGGGATGATTCAAATACTAAAAGTTACAAAGAGACTTGTAGACTTGTATATTGTAATATCTGTAATGTTAGCAGCTGTTGTCTAGTCTACACTAGTGGCTCCCAATCCTGTTTGTTTGTGACCCCATAATACAAACCAGGTTTACTTGAGCGCTTGTCACAGTTTGCATGACTGAGTAATTAACAGTAAACTCAAAGTCTGATTTCCTCTCCTTAGATTATTTGATTTTAGTGATTTTACAGATGTGACCTGGTAAAACTGGTGAATGCAGTATTAAGAGAAGCAAGAGAGTAAGAGAGAACCAAGGGTTAAAATCCAAAAAATCAGTATAATTCCGTGTAGCAGATTTTTGTTTTATCTTATTTCCTTCCCCGGTAATCATCTCGCAACCCCTTAGATTGATCTTACAAGCCCATGTGGGGGTCCAGACCGCAAGCTGGGAGCCACTAGACTACACAATTCAATATCTGGTACTAATTGGAGAGGAAATTCCCCCCTACAGTATGTCAGGGGGTCATTAGATGGACTGACTGTGGCTCTAGAGCCTTAGGTCAAAACCTCTAACTGTGGAAACTAATAAGACCCTGTAAAAGGTATGTGCCCACACATGAAGTACATTTGGTGTGGACTTTGATTTTGCCTCAAGAGGTGCCGGAGTTGCCATGCCATTTTTAAGATAACATACATATT
>NW_019479493.1:0-962 GCF_002814215.2 Seriola lalandi dorsalis | reverse complement strand
TCAATCAATCAATCAATCAATCAATCAATCAATCAATCAATCAATGAATTTCTTTTTTAAAGCATGTATTCATAGATAAACTGAAAATCTGATGGGAAAATATGATTGTGTGGAAAGATACAGCCATATCAAGCAACAGAGACTGTGTAAAAAATAATCTACACGTGAATTCATGTTGTCATCTGTTTCTTCTTCTATGTATTTATGTGGTTATTTGCGACGCACACCTTAATATTTCATTGATTTAAAAAAAATAATTATTTCATTATTTTTGTGTTTTTAATTTGAAGGCAGTACTGTATTTCTCAGTATATCCGGGTTTACTCTGACTGACTTGACAGTTTTTCTCCCTGCTGTCATCCAGACACTCAAACCAGGACCCACCCGTACTGAACCTAGCATCGCTGACGTCACGAGCACCCACAACAGGAAGGGAACAGGCTAAAAGGCTCGAGGCACACGATTTACATTCCCGTTTATATCATATACATGAAAGAAGGAAGGAGCGAACTTGCTATCAAGTCGTCCCACATAAATTGCATATAATTTGAATATTTGAATTGAACTTATTACCATTATCAACAACATTATTTATTTATTTATTTTCACTTTTTGACTGCATGAGCATTTTCCCTTTATGTTAAAGTGACAAAAACATGAATGTATATAATAGGACATGAGAGAATATAATGATGCATATTTGTTTTTATATATTAATAAACATTTTGCAGCAACTGAGTACAAGGTTCATTATTATGCCTACAATGAAAAACAGGCATTAATCTGATTGAACACTGGCCAAACGGGACTCAGATTCCCGTGAACCTGCAGTGATTCGCTCCCTCTTGACCAGCTGGACTAAACAGAGAGGAGCCATTGTTCTCCTGAGAAGAACTAGACATAACTGAGTCCCCACCCACCCAACAATGCTGTCATTGGCTACATTCATTTTTGCAAAGTGA
>NW_019479492.1:0-962 GCF_002814215.2 Seriola lalandi dorsalis | reverse complement strand
ACACACACACACACACACACACACACACACACACACACACACACACACACACACACAGTATTTATTTTGCTCTTCTCTCTCTCTACCACCACAATTTGGCAGGTGGCACAGTGCTGGGTTCCATTAGGAAAAAAAAGAGGGAGAGAGGAAAAAAATCTATAAAGGCAAATAAACAAGAGTGGGAGCTGCTGCCAGCTTGCCTTGCATTCTCCACCGGATAATAGAAATGGAAGTGCGATAAGGTTCTTGTATAACCTCCCACGTTGGGGTGTAACTGAGTTCACTTTGCCTTTCCTGCATTTAGATTCTGGCTTTGGCACTGGTTGATGCTATATGATTTGGTCTAAATAAATCAACTACTGTACAAGACAGAGTGATGCACTGCACAGCGTAGTTTGTGTGTTTTGTTATTTTTTTGGCACAGGTATCCAAATTAGGCCTTGAATGTCCATGTCCGTTTTATTTGAGTTGTTTTTATCCCTGTATCTATTTCAATTGTGTATCTAAAACAGTTGCATAAGTGGTTGACACAGTTTAGAAAAGAAGCAGGTGCAGTTGCAGCCATGCAGGTGTATCAGGCTAATTTGAATACTGAAGCAGCGCTTGATGTCAGGAGTTAATTATACATGCCAAATAAGTGACTTTGTTATGCATGCACGCACTATACATTGCTGAAGGCCTCAGGTTTTATGCACATTACAGGGACACATTGAGTTTTATGTTCTGTGGAACATGATATAACAGGGCAGGGCTGGGGTTGATTCATCGGACCGTTTGACTTCCTCTCTTCCTCATATTAAATATCCTTATCCTTGGAAGAGCTTTTGGGGAGCGAGAGGGAGCCTTTTGAAAGCTTGTCTTGTCCTCTGAAGGAACGTATGAGGCATTCTCTGCCCCCAGTGAGAGCGAGTGATTGATAATATAATCAGAGGAAAATACAACATGGGCTGTGAGGTAGTACT
>NW_019479491.1:0-962 GCF_002814215.2 Seriola lalandi dorsalis | reverse complement strand
GAGTTCTACTTACCATCTCCTCATCCTCAGCCAGCACCAGGTCGTAAGCGCTCAGTGCAACACAAAAGATAATGGCTGTGACTCCTTCAAAACAGTGAATCCACTTCTTTCTCTCTGAGCGTTGGCCTCCCACATCAAACATTCTGCAAGGGAGATGAAGCACAGGAGACAAACTGTGTGTCTGTGTATGTACTGTGTATGTGTGCGTGTGTGTGTGTGTGTGTGTGTGTGTGTGTGTGTGTGTGCTGGTAGGGGGAAGGAGGTAACAATGAAAGACAGTAAGGTGAAGCTGATCGAGAGCAGACTGCTGAAGAGGACATTTCAGGGAGAACGACAGTGACGAAGGAAGGAGAAAGTTAGGGTGACATTCTATCCCTGGATGTGCATTAAGTTTTCATGAGGCCGCTTTGAGAACAAAAGTGGTGGTGAGACGGGTGGAGAGGTGTCCGTCACATATCTGATAAAAGATTGCGGGGTCAAAGCGGGCTACAAGAGGCAGGCGTCTATATTCAGTGCAGAGCCCTGGCTAATGGGGAAGCTGAGCGCTGTGATCGAAGCTGTTAGAGGTGTGAGCAAAACCCCGCAGAAGTGATAATAGTCTACCACATCCAGGACAGCTGCCATGCTTGGATGATACAGACTATAGATACATGAGGTTTTCGGTGAACCCACAATCTGTTAAGGTTATAAAAAACGCCCAAGAAGCACCATCTTGATGAATCTAAATTAAAACCACTGTCGAACGATGGCATTTCTCTGTATCTATACGTATTTCCTTTTCGTACTTATTATGGCAAACAGGTCCGAATTATAAAAATGTGACTTTCTTCTTATTGATTGCCTGCATGTATTATTCAGGCCAAATATTGAGGCAGTGACAGAAGGTAAATATCAGAGAGTTTATCAGGAAGCAGGTCACACCAGAGCCCTGTGGCCACTGCTGCCTTTTTTTTTTTTTTTTT
>NW_019479490.1:0-962 GCF_002814215.2 Seriola lalandi dorsalis | reverse complement strand
CTGACAAATCTGCAGAAATGATGTGATGCAATCATGTCAACATGGAGCAGAATCTCAAAGGAATGTTTCCAACATCTTGTGGAATCCATGCCACAAAGAATTGAGGCTGTTATGAGAGCAGAGGGAAGCCCTACACAGTAGTAGTGTATCTTATAAAGTGCTTGGTGTGTGTATATGAGGTTAGTTTTATTCACTTAAATAATTTTTAATTTAATTAATTATTTTTTATTTATCATCATTTTCACTGCTTGCTTATAAGCCCAACCTTGTGATCATGGCTTATCCAAAGATGGTGATGGATTTTGGAGATGGACAAATCAGTCTCAGTAGATGGTCAAAGTTGTTATCACTGGCATAACAACCTCTACAACCTGTCTGTATCCATCACAGATCCCCAGGGTTCAACCTCTTCCAGCATCATGTACAGACAGTACAACTGTGATGGCCCACTATCATCCTGCTTCACTGGTAAAGCTAGAAATTTCAGCCAAAGGACATTCAAGGTATGCAGCCCTCATCTGGTCATGACTGGCAACTTCAAACCACGGAGAAGGTGTTTCCTCGTGTTTTTCTTCAGCAACAATACACCCATGGCTTCAATTCCTGCGGGGGTCTTGTGTATTCGATGACGTCTCTCCTCCGAGAATGCTGGAAGACCTAATCAGTCGTGCTTCACTTCACTTGATCTGTTTCCTCAATTATAGTTGCAAGCTTGCAGCTGCAAAAATGCTTGTTACTTTACATAGATTTGCTGGTAAAGTAAATGCAGCTTGTTGTAAGGGGAAATATTTGTCTTGGGGGTTTTTATGGCTTTCCCTACAGATCTTCTCGTCGTCGATGATCGGACACAACATTTTGCTGCCCAAAGCGGAATATTTACATATGTAATGGATTTGCTCTTATCATGTTGCAACCTGATCTGTGTGCAGTCAAGAGTCTTTCGCTTTTCCTACGCTGCTTGA
>NW_019479489.1:0-962 GCF_002814215.2 Seriola lalandi dorsalis | reverse complement strand
TCTAAACAAGTTCACCCCTGACAAAAAAGCACATCTTCAAACACTTGTTTTCTGAATTTTTATTGAATATATTATATTTTTCTTTAATCAACATTGCACATATTCCATTTTCAATCACATCTCATATTGCTGTCTACAAAATGTTATGAATGTAGAAAATCCAGAAGTTGGAAGGTTTACCAAAAAATAAAAGAAAGAAGAAAACAACAAAGGAGAATTAAGGTAAGAAGTGACAAGCTCCAAAGATACAGAGAGAGAGAGAGAGAGAGAGAGAGAGTGATAGAGAAGGAGAGGAGCACCCTTAGGAAAAAAATACAAACATACCTTGGGTTAAGATGCATTTTTCTCAAAACAAAGCATCATGCAGAATAAAAGCAAGGCTGGCCAAAACCTCACATGGATAATTCTCAACACCTGAACTGTAGAAATATTATACATGTTCATTAATAGTTACTGTCAGTTTTCCTTTTGTTGATTGATAAACGATTTCCCTCCTTTTTTCTTATGAGTCAAGACAAGGCAGTGGCAAGTGAACAGTTTGAATATTAAACATACACGTAACGTGAAGCAGTAACATTAAAACAACCACCATTGTCCCAAGAGCAAAGCTTTTAGCCACCGCAGCAACATCTATGCTGGCTGCATGGAGATAGTTTACCTCTCTGCAGGTGAGATGATGGTGAGAATCATAATGACTAATGTAGATTGACTTGCACCGTAACGTCCGTGTAATAAATGCGACCGTGGCCTCGGCTGACTGAATCGCACCAGCTTGCATAGACACCTGAATATCGTGGGTTTGAATCCCATCCTTGTTCTGTTTAATTCACATCTAAGTGTATTCTTCATCTGTGTGTTCTTGTCTGTTTTGTGGCCGTCCCTCATCAAGCTCTTGTGGTCGTGAAGTTGAGAAACCACAACAAGAACAATCCACCGCCAATTAACAGCTCAAGATTTAAATG
>NW_019479488.1:0-1019 GCF_002814215.2 Seriola lalandi dorsalis | reverse complement strand
GGGGTCTGCAGGCACAGGGTTTGTCCAATCACAGGCCTTGTTTGGCAAGGGAGGCTGACACCTGACAGGAAGAAGACGTTTGTGAATGTGTGTAGTTTTATTTTTGTGTTAATGGTCCGAATAGGTAAATCTCTCACCTGGTCGGCCAGGGTGTCAAGGGGCGGAGCTTCGGCAGCGTTAATGCTCCCAGGGGAGGAAGTGTTGCTAAGGTGATGAGGGGAAGAGTCAGACTGGACGATGATGTCAGCACCGTGGTCAGTTCGGGCTCTGGCCTGCTCTCTGAAGGTCAGTTTCTGACTTTCAATCTGACAACACACCATCACATCACGTTATAATGAACACATGTAACATTCTTATTAACATGTTTGATATTATAATAAACATGTAATAATCTAATGAGAACAGATACTTTTACGTACACATATAATACACAAATATATAGTTACATGTATAAATACAGTACACGATGTTTATATATATATACATATATATATACTGTCTATATATGAGTTATGTGGTGGTGTGTGATGAGCCGGTCCTTGTAGCACCACAATGAGAACCGTACGTTCTCTCAGTCACATGTTTGGTGAGTGTTGAAGAACAACGTTTGGAGGTCTGAATGATACAGAAACAACAAATATAGATACAGATATAAAAAGATGCTTGGAATCAAAGTGAATTTTGGGTAGAGACCTGGTTTAAATAGAGCTGTGATCCGTTAAACAGCTACTGAGGTGACTGTGGTGTGTCAGGTGAGTGTGTTCTCAGTTACCTTCTTCTTCCCTCCTCCTGGAACATGAGTGACGTTCTCCAGAGAACCCACTTTAGACTGAACCACTTTAAAAGCCACCTTCTCTGATTTAATCTCCACCTTCCCTCCACCTGGGGGAAGGTGGAGACAACAGATTATCATGTGTGTGTGTGTGTGTGTGTGTGTGTGTGTGTGTGTGTGTGTGTGTGTGTGTAGGGGTGTGTGTGTGTGTGTGTGTGTGTGTGTGTGTGTGTGTGTGTGTTTGTGT